>NW_028259461.1:12580325-12634462 GCF_056163025.1 Triticum urartu | reverse complement strand
TCCCTATGGCTTGATAGAAGTAAGCAGCAAAGAGTCGTAACTTAAAGAAAAAAACGGACAGGGCCGACAGATTTACCTGATGTAAAGAAGATCCTAAAAGTCTCTGATTAGTCGACTCTCTCCATTTAACACTTTCCTCTCTCTCCTTTTTTCCACTGACTCAATTCTAGTTTATTAGATTCTTGTTTAAAAGAATGCAAAAAGTTCAATAGAACTAAGAACACATAAAAAATAGCATAGAGGATCAAGGCCATTACCAAAAGTTCCTCCCAAGGATCCTATATCCTATTGGGTATCTGTTCCCCGCCTTTTCCCGCTAGGATCGGAAATCTTATATTTTCCATATCCATATACCGTTGAATCCTTGGGGTTCCAGAATCCGCCTATTTTACTAGTCTTCGGAAACGGAAAACCCTGAACCAAGAAGAGTTGGATATGTTATGTAGGGTATGTTTTTTTTTATTAATTTTATTTTGAGCTCTCAAGATATCGATATATACATATACAATCTCTACATAATGTCTCTCTCTCTATCTCTATATATTATATATATAATATGTACCTTATGCAGTAGACCCATAATGGGAAATCCAAGTGGCTAATTTTTGAATTAAATAAAAAGCCCTTTTAACTCAGTGGTAGAGTAATGCCATGGTAAGGCATAAGTCATCGGTTCAAATCCGATAAAGGGCTTTTTAAATTAGTGGTAGAGTAATCTCGTGCTAAGACGTAAGTCGTTGGTTCGAATCTGATAGAGTACTTTTCTACTAAATTGATTCACTTTTTTTCTTTGTTTTTGAAACTTTCTCTATATTTTTAGAGAATTTTATGACTTAGTGCGGGATGGATGCATTTTTGGTATGAACACTAAATGAAGCACGGAGAATTAATCTATAACGATCAACTAAAAAAAATCCTAGATGAAAACATAACAGAAAAGTTGGAAAAACTCTTTGCTTTGGATCTATTTATACTTTTCGAGTATATTGACAATTCCAAAAAACTGCTCATACTATGATTATAGTATAATCACGAGCGGTTGTATATGGCCCTATCGTCTAGTGATGCCCCTATCGTCTAGTGGTTCAGGACATCTCTCTTTCAAGGAGGCAGCGGGGATTCGACTTCCCCTGGGGGTAGGGAGTATTATGAAAGGAGGTTAATCATAGATTAGCAAAAACCCTAGAATAAATTCTTCCTGGGTCGATGCCCGAGTGGTTAATGGGGACGGACTGTAAATTCGTTGACAATGTCTACGCTGGTTCAAATCCAGCTCGGCCCAAACCAAAAATCTAGGGCTTCGTGAGTATGAACTAAATCCTTTTGTTTTTCTTCCATAAAATAAAATGTCTGATCTATAGAAATAAAAGATAAAGAAAAAAGGGAAATTTTTTTTTCTAATCCATATCTCTCTCATTCCTTTCTTACAAACAAAAGAGTTTTTCTTATTGAAGGCTGGATTATTATCCATTTTTAGTGATAAAAAATCACGACATACTAGTTATGTCACTCTCACTATACCCACGTATAATATAATATGTGGGTATGTAGTATATGATTCGTCTATTTCTTAGAGTACGAAAGACGAATCGAATCTTCTTATGGTTCTATTTAAGAATGGGTATGCCATACACCCCGCGGGGATTGTAGTTCAATTGGTCAGAGCACCGCCCTGTCAAGGCGGAAGCTGCGGGTTCGAGCCCCGTCAGTCCCGAACTAGGGTTCAATGAATGGAGAAATTGATATTTCCTTTTTCCATGAAAAAAAGGGGCAGGGAGCAAGATCAAATACCCACAGGGCACCCTTACTTCACTTTTTTATTTTGCATCTCTCATTAAAGAGGGAGGGAGGGCATATAGGAATTTTTTTTTCACTACTCCCAATCGATAAAGAAAGACACACATACGATATGTGGATTAGTAGAATTTAGGATATTATATTACTCTATCTTTCTTTATGATGATACCATCCTCATCTTAATTTCCTATTCCACTCTTATGGAATAGAGTACCGGTATTTTACCGGAATCCATACATAAATCGTATTCCCTTTTTATTTCAGACCTCTTTTCCCCATCTCACTTCTACTGCTTATTTGGATGTCTATGTGACCCATAGAAAGTGAAAGTTGGTCATATAATACATACATAATTGTATGTATAACTATAAGAAAAAGGAAGGGAAATTGTATAAGATTAAGAAAGTATAAGATTAAGAAAGCTCGTGGGTTAGAGATATAGAAAAGAAAAAGTAGAAAAGGATTAAAAAAGAGGGAATTCCTAATCCAATCAAAAAACCCATTTTGGTCTTAGTGTGGATAGAGGATCTTCCTATGTTATACTATATAACTCTCATCCGTGAAATATAACTCTCATCCATGAATTGATTTGATAGATCCGATATTCATAATATTGAATTGATTCAGTATTATCAGAATGCAAGCCCTACCCTTGAATTTACAAGATACCCCTTTTTCCTCTCCATGGGATTACATCCCGAGTTATTGTGAAAATAAAAAATAAAGAGGTTATGGAAGTCAATATTCTCGCATTTATTGCTACTGCACTGTTCATTCTAGTTCCTACTTCTTTTTTACTTATTATTTATGTAAAAACAGTCAGCCAAAATAATTAATTGGAATTCCAATTAATCATTGAAGAAATTAAAAAGGGATTAAATAAAAAAAATCCAAGTCTTAAATGAAAGGATCTGGTTGGAATCTTAAAGTGTGGTAGAAAGAACTACATATAGTTTTTTCTACGACACTTTAGATTCTTTCTATTATATTATCTTTGAATCTACATAGAATAGATTAGTAGATTGAAATAGTTAAGTAGTCTAATTCAATTTCTTTTTTCATTGCATCCACTTAATTTCAATCAGGTCAAAATAAAAAAATCTAAGACAATTCTTGACCAAAGAATCCATGGAAGGAAAGAAAAATAATATGAAGAATAGACTATAGTAAAAAGTAAAAGGAAATGGAAAATGTGTGATATGCCGTGAATAGTTCCGTGGAAGAAAGTCTAATTTTCTTATGTATAGAACTTTTTTTAACCATTCGTCATTTCTAGTAGAAATTCTGAATTGGTATAATGGCTCTTTCTTACATTACAACTTACAATACAAGAGTTTCTTACAGGAGTGAAACAAAACTAAAGAAAAAGATTAAAGAATAACGTTTGACAAAATGATTAATGCAAAATGATCCATTAAAGAAAAGAATTGATACAACAATTTGATTACTTAATCAATTAGTAGTATCCCTAGAGTCCACTCCTTCCCCATACTACTAGTGAAAGAGAAAATGTAAAGACTACCATTAAAGCAGCCCAAGCGAGACTTACTATATCCATCTAAATTATGTCTCCTATTTCTATGAAGGGATTATTCTACTATTGATCAATAATCATAGTGGAATCAAGGGTACAGAGTCAAAAAGGGATTCCGCCCTAAGGCCATGGATCAATCAGTTCAAGGAATTTACTCCTAACAAATTCTTATAGGAATTCTGGTAGAATTAGAGAGCATTAAAAATACGAGATACTATAGCCCTTTTTTCCTTAAAAAAGAAAGAGTACGGGAATGATGTCCTGAATAGAAGAAGCGGGAATAGGAAGATTTTTTATTCCTTTTGTTACTCTTTTTTTTTTTTTTAAGCAAAGGACGCCCGAATATACCATAAAATTATCGATAGATAAATATTTATTGGATACCTACCTTACCTAATGTTTATTTTTGACCTAAACCCTGCAGCCTTGCTTTGTATCATTCTATGAAAGAATGAAGAGATTTTATCCATAATACAACTCCTAAATTGATTTTTGATCGACCTATTTAATCTGATTCTCGTTAGAATTAAGTAGTCCTTACTTTAGTGTATGTAGGTAACATAAGATGTACGATAAAAAAATGTATAATAATTAGTAAGTCTTGATATTCTTTCGTGGAGTCCCTTCTTGAATCTTAGATTGAAAAAAAAAAAGAATGCCCCTTAGGGACCTTTCTTTGGATACCAAGATTTCTGACATCTTATCCTCGTATTTTAAAATTATCAAATCGAATCTCAATTAAGAACCAATTCAAATTCATATAATAAAAGAATAAGGAAACACTACCTCACCCCTATTGATAACCATTTTGGCCACTACCGTCAAAACAAACCCTAACCCTAGTTTGAGGATAGAACTATGGTATGGTTTCTCTAAACCCAGTATCGGCAGGCCCAGTTACTCTCTTGCCCGAACTTATGCGAAGTAAAAATTTATCGAATTCGATCAGCACTATAAAAAAAACCTAAGTATTTTATTGATCAGGCGGCACCCAGATTTGAACTGGGGATAAAGGATTTGCAGTCCCCTGCCTTACCGCTTGGCCATGCCGCCAAAAAATCCGATCAAAAATCTAGAAAACAGCAAGTATTCATCCACGTTTTCTTACGAAAAGCCCCTTTTATTTTGAATATAATTCTACTTACTTTTTTCCAATCTTTTTCAAAAAATCTATTCCTGCTTTTTTTGATCCAGTTTCTATTATTCTCCTCGATAGATTCTATCTTAAAACATACATTGTTAACACAATAAAACTTCCCATTTCTTTCTATTGAGATGAAAAAGAAGAAAAAGTGGATTTCTATTCACAGGCTGCAAAATTCAGAATAAATTGGAACCGTTAACTAGAATTCTCTTTTTTTTATTGCAGTAGTGAACTACTCTTAAATCGGTATTATCTCCCCCCCCTTCAATGGCATAATAAAATATTATGGCTTTATGCTTAATCCGTGTATAGGTAAACTTTAGGTCCGAACAGCATTATTATCCAAAGATCCCCTTTATGTACATATCTCTATGGGGAATCATGCTTTAATTTTTCAAAGTATTAAATTAAATATCTTGAATAAAAAAAGGAAATTTGCTCTGATATAGAGTATAACCTGACTATCTTGGCGTACCCAAGTGAAATTACGATAAAAGAAAAGCATGGATATGGGGAGAGGTGGATAACTAGATTGGCATGTACTTAAAAAAGGGACTTACTTTATTTTAGAATTCCACAATGAAATACTGAATTTTCTAGCAATTATACTACTCCGATCCGAAATAAAAAAGAACCCTCAAATTATTTTGAGAAATTAAAGTAAGCACGCTATTCTAAATCGAAGTAAAGTCAAACTTCTAGTATATTATATTACGGCTTTATTACATTCATAGAAAGGAGATAAAATGAGAAATCTTTGCCATCCAATCTGATTAGAATATCATAACATAAAGTATAAGTGGCAGAATTTTTTTTGTAGGAATGTTTTATCAATTCATTTTCATTTCATTTGTACCCCTGGCAAACTCGAACTTTCGTCCAAATGGTCTCTATTCATATGTATGAAATACATATATGAAATACGTATGTGGAGTTCCCTAGAATTTCATGTGATTCAGTAAACAGAATATAGATTCCATGATTGCTAGATCGATCCATAGGGATTGATGAAGAGTGAGCTGATAATGGAATTTTTCTTTGATAAACAGGAAACTTAAGATTAAGATGCTCCGGAATGGAAACGAGGGAATGTCCACAATACCCGGATTTAGTCAGATCCAATTCGAGGGATTTTGTAGGTTCATTAATCAAGCCTTGGCAGAAGAACTTGACAAGTTTCCAACAATTAAAGATCCAGATCACGAAATTGCATTTCAATTATTTGCGAAAGGATATCAACTGCTAGAACCCTCGATAAAAGAAAGAGATGCTGTGTATGAATCACTCACCTATTCTTCCGAATTATATGTATCTGCGAGATTAATTTTTGGTTTCGATGTGCAAAAGCAAACCATTTCTATCGGAAACATTCCTATAATGAATTCCTTAGGAACCTTTATTATAAATGGAATATACCGAATTGTGATCAATCAAATATTGCTAAGTCCTGGTATTTACTACCGCTCGGAATTAGATCATAAGGGAATTTCTATCTACACTGGCACTATAATATCAGATTGGGGGGGGAGATCGGAATTAGCAATTGATAAAAAAGAAAGGATATGGGCTCGCGTGAGTAGAAAACAAAAGATATCTATTCTAGTTCTATCATCAGCTATGGGTTCGAATCTAAGAGAAATTCTGGATAATGTTTCCTACCCTGAAATTTTCTTGTCTTTCCCGAATGCTAAAGAGAAGAAGAGGATTGAGTCAAAAGAAAAAGCTATTTTGGAGTTTTATCAACAATTTGCTTGTGTAGGTGGGGACCTGGTATTTTCGGAGTCCTTATGCGAGGAATTACAAAAGAAATTTTTTCAACAAAAATGTGAATTAGGAAGGATTGGTCGACGAAATATGAATCGGAGACTTAATCTTGATATTCCTCAGAACAATACATTCTTGTTACCACGAGATGTATTGGCCGCTACGGATCATTTGATTGGAATGAAATTTGGAACGGGTATACTTGACGATGACGATATGAATCACTTGAAAAATAAACGTATTCGTTCGGTTGCGGATCTGTTACAAGATCAATTCGGATTGGCTCTTGGTCGTTTACAACATGCAGTTCAAAAAACTATTCGTAGAGTATTCATACGTCAATCGAAACCGACTCCCCAAACTTTGGTAACTCCAACTTCAACTTCAATTTTATTAATAACTACTTATGAGACCTTTTTTGGCACATACCCGTTATCTCAAGTTTTTGATCAAACGAATCCATTGACACAAACTGTTCATGGGCGAAAAGTGAGTTGTTTAGGTCCTGGAGGGTTGACGGGGAGAACCGCAAGTTTTCGGAGCCGAGATATTCATCCGAGTCACTATGGGCGTATTTGTCCAATTGACACGTCTGAAGGAATCAATGTTGGACTTACTGGATCCTTAACAATTCATGCGAGAATTGATCACTTGTGGGGATCCATAGAGAGTCCGTTTTATGAAATATCTGCTGAGAAAGCAAAAGAAAAAAAAGAGAGACAGGTGGTTTATCTATCACCAAATAGAGATGAATATTATATGATAGCAGCAGGAAATTCTTTGTCCTTGAATCAAGGTATTCAGGAAGAACAGGTTGTTCCGGCTAGATACCGTCAAGAATTCTTGACTATTGCATGGGAACAGATTCATGTTAGAAGTATTTTTCCTTTCCAATATTTTTCTATTGGGGGTTCTCTCATTCCTTTTATTGAGCACAATGATGCGAATCGGGCTTTAATGAGTTCTAATATGCAGCGCCAAGCAGTTCCGCTTTCTCGGTCCGAGAAATGCATTGTTGGAACTGGATTGGAACGCCAAACAGCTCTAGATTCGAGGGTTTCCATTATAGCCGAACGCGAGGGAAAGATCATTTCTACTGATAGTCATAAGATACTTTTATCAAGTAGTGGGAAGACTATAAGTATTCCTTTAGTTAACCACCGTCGCTCTAACAAAAATACTTGTATGCACCAAAAACCCCGGGTTCCACGGGGTAAATCCATTAAAAAAGGACAAATTTTAGCAGAAGGAGCTGCTACAATTGGGGGCGAACTTGCTTTAGGAAAAAACGTATTAGTAGCTTATATGCCATGGGAAGGTTACAATTTTGAAGACGCAGTACTAAATTAGCGAACGTTTGGTATATGAAGATATTTATACCTCTTTTCACATCCGGAAATATGAAATTCAGACGGATACGACAAGCCAGGGCTCCGCTGAAAAAATCACTAAAGAAATACCACATCTAGAAGAACATTTACTCCGCAATTTGGACAGAAATGGAGTTGTTAGGTTGGGATCCTGGGTAGAAACTGGTGATATTTTAGTAGGTAAATTAACGCCTCAGATAGCGAGCGAATCATCTTATATCGCGGAAGCTGGATTATTACGGGCCATATTTGGCCTTGAGGTTTCCACTTCAAAAGAAACTTCTCTGAAATTACCTATAGGTGGAAGAGGGCGCGTTATCGATGTGAAATGGATCCAAAGGGACCCGCTCGACATAATGGTTCGTGTATATATTTTACAGAAACGTGAAATCAAAGTTGGGGATAAAGTAGCCGGAAGACATGGGAATAAAGGGATCATTTCCAAAATTTTGCCTAGGCAAGATATGCCCTATTTGCAAGATGGAACACCCGTTGATATGGTCTTCAATCCCTTAGGAGTACCCTCCCGAATGAATGTGGGACAAATATTTGAAAGCTCGCTCGGATTAGCGGGGGATCTGCTAAAGAAACATTATAGAATAGCACCCTTTGATGAGAGATATGAGCAAGAGGCTTCAAGAAAACTTGTGTTTTCAGAATTATATGAAGCCAGTAAAGAAACAAAAAATCCATGGGTATTTGAACCCGAGTACCCGGGAAAAAGCAGAATATTTGATGGAAGAACAGGCGACCCCTTTGAGCAACCTGTTCTAATAGGGAAGTCCTATATCTTAAAATTAATTCATCAAGTTGATGAGAAAATTCATGGGCGTTCTACTGGGCCCTACTCACTTGTTACACAACAACCGGTTAGAGGAAGAGCCAAGCAAGGGGGACAACGAGTAGGAGAAATGGAAGTTTGGGCTTTAGAAGGATTTGGTGTTGCTCATATTTTACAAGAGATACTTACTTATAAATCTGACCATCTTATAGCTCGCCAAGAAATACTTAATGCTACGATCTGGGGAAAAAGAATACCTAATCATGAGGATCCTCCAGAATCTTTTCGAGTGCTCGTTCGAGAACTACGATCTTTGGCTCTAGAACTGAATCATTTCCTTGTATCTGAAAAGAACTTCCAGGTTAATAGGGAGGAAGTTTGATCGGAATAAATATAAATTCTTTTCTTATTTCTATTTTATGATTGACCAATATAAACATCAACAACTTCAAATTGGACTCGTTTCCCCTCAACAAATAAAGGCTTGGGCTAACAAAAACCTACCTAATGGAGAAGTCGTTGGCGAAGTCACAAGGCCCTCTACTTTTCATTATAAAACCGATAAACCAGAAAAAGATGGATTGTTTTGCGAAAGAATCTTTGGACCCATAAAAAGCGGGATTTGCGCTTGTGGCAATTCTCGAGCGAGCGGAGCTGAAAACGAAGACGAAAGATTTTGCCAAAAATGCGGGGTCGAATTTGTGGATTCTCGGATACGAAGATATCAAATGGGATACATCAAACTCGCATGTCCCGTGACTCATGTGTGGTATTTGAAAGGTCTTCCTAGTTATATCGCGAATCTTTTAGATAAACCTCTTAAGAAGTTGGAGGGCCTAGTATACGGCGATTTCTCTTTTGCTAGGCCCAGCACTAAAAAACCCACTTTTTTACGATTACGAGGTTTATTCGAAGAGGAAATTGCATCCTGTAACCACAGCATTTCTCCCTTTTTTTCTACCCCAGGCTTTGCAACATTTCGAAATCGGGAAATTGCGACAGGAGCAGGTGCTATTAGAGAACAATTAGCAGATTTGGATTTGCGAATTATTATAGAGAATTCTTTGGTCGAATGGAAGGAATTAGAAGACGAGGGGTATAGTGGAGATGAGTGGGAAGATAGAAAAAGACGAATAAGAAAAGTTTTTTTGATTAGACGCATGCAATTGGCGAAACATTTTATTCAAACAAATGTAGAACCAGAATGGATGGTTTTGTGCTTATTACCGGTTCTTCCTCCCGAATTGAGACCTATTGTTTATAGGTCTGGAGATAAAGTAGTGACTTCAGACATTAATGAACTTTATAAGAGAGTTATCCGTCGGAACAACAATCTTGCCTATCTATTAAAAAGAAGTGAATTAGCGCCAGCAGATTTAGTAATGTGCCAGGAAAAATTGGTACAAGAAGCCGTGGATACACTTCTTGATAGTGGGTCCCGCGGGCAACCGACGAGGGATGGTCACAATAAAGTATACAAATCACTTTCAGATGTAATTGAAGGTAAAGAGGGAAGGTTTCGCGAGACTCTGCTTGGGAAACGGGTCGATTACTCGGGGCGTTCTGTCATTGTTGTGGGTCCTTCGCTTTCATTACATCAATGTGGATTACCTCTAGAGATAGCAATAAAGCTTTTTCAGCTATTTGTAATTCGCGATTTAATCACGAAACGCGCCACTTCTAATGTAAGGATTGCTAAAAGGAAAATTTGGGAAAAAGAACCCATTGTATGGGAAATACTTCAAGAAGTTATGCGGGGACATCCTGTACTGTTAAATAGAGCACCTACCCTGCATAGATTAGGCATACAGGCCTTTCAACCCACTTTAGTAGAGGGGCGTACTATTTCTTTACACCCATTAGTGTGTAAGGGTTTCAATGCGGACTTTGATGGAGATCAAATGGCTGTTCATCTACCTTTATCCTTGGAAGCTCAGGCAGAAGCCCGTTTACTTATGTTTTCTCATATGAATCTCTTATCTCCCGCTATTGGGGATCCTATTTGCGTACCAACCCAAGACATGCTTATCGGGCTTTATGTATTAACGATTGGAAAGCGTCGAGGTATTTGTGCAAATAGATATAATAGTTGCAGAAACTACCCAAATCTAAAAGTAAATTACAATAATAATAATAATTTTAAATATAGGAAAGATAAAGAACCCCATTTTTCTAGTTCTTATGATGCACTGGGAGCTTATAGACAAAAACTAATCAGTTTAGATAGTCCCTTGTGGCTACGATGGAACCTGGATCAACGCGTCATTGGGTCAAGAGAAGTTCCGATTGAAGTTCAATATGAATCTTTGGGGACTTATCATGAGATTTATGCCCACTATCTAATAATGGGAAATAGAAAAAAAGAAATTCGTTCGATATACATTCGAACCACTCTTGGTCATATTTCTTTTTATAGAGAAATAGAGGAAGCCATACAAGGATTTAGTCAGGCCTATTCATACACTACCTAAACAAGAAAGTTAGATTCGGCGATGCCCCTCCCCTTTCGGGGGGCATTCCGATTTCCCTAGTATCATCATTATTTGCCACGCGAATCCAGATTGAGATTGAGGCAATTAAGTTAATTAAATTTTCGAATCACTGACTCAGGCCCATTGTCGAATCCTACTCAGCAATTGTCGAATCCTACTCAGCCGAAAAGGGGGTACTTATGTATGGCGGAACGGGCCAATCTGGTCTTTCATAATAAAGAGATAGACGGAACTGGTATGAAACGACTTATTAGCAGATTAATAGATCATTTTGGAATGGGATATACATCCCATATACTGGATCAACTAAAGACTCTGGGCTTCCATCAAGCCACTACTACATCGATTTCGTTAGGAATCGAGGATCTTTTAACAATACCCTCTAAGGGATGGTTAGTCCAAGACGCGGAACAACAGAGTTTTCTTTTGGAGAAACACTATTATTATGGGGCTGTACACGCGGTAGAAAAATTACGCCAATCTGTTGAGATATGGTATGCGACAAGTGAATATTTGAAACAAGAAATGAATTCAAATTTTCGGATAACGGATCCTTCTAATCCAGTCTATCTAATGTCTTTTTCAGGAGCCAGAGGAAATGCATCTCAAGTACACCAATTAGTAGGTATGAGAGGATTAATGTCGGACCCTCAAGGACAAATGATTGATTTACCTATTCAAAGCAATTTACGCGAGGGACTTTCTTTGACAGAATATATAATTTCCTGCTATGGAGCCCGCAAAGGGGTTGTAGATACTGCTGTGCGAACAGCAGATGCTGGATATCTTACACGTAGACTTGTTGAAGTAGTTCAACATATTATTGTGCGTAGAAGAGATTGTGGTACTATCCGAGGTATTTCTGTAAGTCCTCAAAATGGGATGACGGAAAAACTTTTTGTCCAAACACTAATTGGTCGTGTATTAGCAGACGATATATATATCGGTTCACGATGCATTGCCGCGCGAAATCAAGATATTGGAATTGGATTAGTCAATCGATTCATAACTGCCTTTCGAGCACAACCATTTCGAGCACAACCAATATATATTAGAACCCCCTTTACTTGCCGAAGCACTTCTTGGATCTGTCAATTATGCTATGGCCGGAGTCCTACTCATAGTGATCTGGTCGAATTGGGAGAAGCCGTAGGTATTATTGCAGGTCAATCAATTGGGGAGCCAGGGACTCAACTAACATTAAGAACTTTTCATACTGGCGGAGTATTCACAGGGGGTACTGCCGACCTTGTACGATCCCCTTCGAATGGAAAAATAAAATTCAATGAGAATTTGGTTCACCCCACACGTACCCGTCATGGGCAGCCTGCTTTTCTATGTTATATAGACTTGCATGTAACTATTCAGAGTCAAGATATTCTATATAGTGTGAATATTCCCTCAAAAAGCTTGATTCTAGTGCAAAATGATCAATATGTAAAATCCGAACAAGTAATTGCGGAGATTCGTGCCGGAACGTCCACTTTACATTTTAAAGAAAGGGTACAAAAGCATATTTATTCTGAATCAGACGGCGAAATGCACTGGAGTACTGATGTTTACCATGCGCCCGAATATCAATATGGTAATCTTCGCCGATTACCAAAAACAAGCCATTTATGGATATTGTCAGTAAGTATGTGCAGATCCAGTATAGCGTCTTTTTCACTCCACAAGGATCAAGATCAAATGAATACTTATGGTAAAAAAGATAGGGAAATTCTTGATTATTCAACGTCGGATCGAATCATGTCCAATGGCCATTGGAATTTTATCTATCCTTCTATTTTTCAAGATAATTCAGATTTGTTGGCGAAAAAGCGAAGAAATAGGTTCGTCATTCCATTACAATATCATCAAGAACAAGAGAAAGAACTAATATCCTGTTTTGGGATTTCGATTGAAATCCCCCTTATGGGTGTTTTACGTAGAAATACTATTTTTGCTTATTTTGACGATCCCCGATACAGAAAAGATAAAAAGGGTTCAGGAATTGTTAAATTTAGATATAGGACCCTAGAAGAAGAATATAGGACTCGAGCGGAAGACTCAGAAGAGGAATATGAGACCCTAGAAGACGAATACAGGACCCGAGAGGACGAATATGAATATGAAACCCTAGAAGAATCTAAATATGGAATCCTAGAAGACGAATACGAATATGAAACCCTAGAAGACGAATATGGGAGCCCAGAAAACGAATATGGGAACCCAGAGAACGAATATAGGACTTTAGAGAAAGACTCAGAAGAGGAATATGGGAGCCCAGAGAGCAAATATAGGACCCAAGAGGACGAATATGGAACTCTAGAGGAAGACTCAGAAGACGAATATGGCAGCCCCGGGGAAAGCGCAGAGGAAAAATATGGTACTTTAGAGGAAGACTCAGAAGAAGATTCAGAGGACGAATACGAGAGCCCAGAGGAAGATTCCATCTTAAAAAAAGAGGGTTTGATTGAGCATCGAGGAACAAAAGAATTTAGTCTAAAATACCAAAAAGAAGTAGATCGGTTTTTTTTCATTCTTCAAGAACTTCATATCTTGCCGAGATCTTCATCCCTAAAGATACTTGACAATAGTATTATTGGAGTGAATACACAACTCACAAAAAATACAAGAAGTCGACTAGGCGGACTGGTCCGAGTGAAGAGAAAAAAAAGCCATACGGAACTCAAAATATTTTCCGGAGATATTCATTTTCCTGAAGAGGCGGATAAGATATTAGGTGGCTGTTTGATACCGCCAGAAAGACAAAAAAAAGATTCTAAGGAATCAAAAAAAAGGAAAAATTGGGTCTATGTTCAACGGAAAAAAATTCTCAAGAGCAAGGAAAAGTATTTTGTTTCCGTTCGCCCTACAGTGGCATATGAAATGGACGAAGGAAGAAATTTAGCAACACTTTTCCCGCAGGATCTCTTGCAAGAAGAAAATAATCTCCAAATTCGACTTGTCAATTTTATTTCTCATGAAAATAGCAAGTTAACTCAAAGAATTTATCACACAAATAGTCAATTTGTTAGAACTTGCTTAGTAGTGAATTGGGAACAAGAAGAAAAAGAAAAGGCTGGTGCTTCCCTTGTTGAGGTAAGAGCAAATGATCTTATTCGCGATTTCCTAAGAATTGAGTTAGTCAAGTCCACTATTTCGTATACACGAAAAAGGTATGGTAGGACAAGTGCAGGACCGATTCCCCATAATAGGTTAGATCGCGCCAAATCAATTCTTTTTATTCCAAGGCGAAGATTGAATCACTTAGCCAACATCCAGAAGCTATTGGCACTTTGTTGAATCGAAATAAAGAATACCACTCTTTGATGATTTTGTCGGCATCCAACTGTTCTCGAATTGGTTTATTCAAGAATTCAAAACATCCCAATGCGATAAAAGAATGGAATCCTAGAATTCCTATTCGAGAAATTTTTGGGCCCTTAGGCGCTATTGTAGCTAGTATATCGCATTTTTCTTCATCTTACTATTTACTAACGCATAATAAAATCCTGTTAAAAAAATATTTGTTCGTTGACAATTTAAAACAAACCTTCCAAGTACTTCAAGAACTTAAATACTCTTTAATAGATGAAAATAAAAGGATTTCTAATTTCGATAGTAACATAATGTTGGATCCATTCCTTTTGAATTGTCACTTTGTCCATCATGATTCTTGGGAAGAGACATTGGCAATAATTCACCTTGGACAATTTATTTGTGAAAATGTATGTCTATTTAAATCGCACATAAAAAAATCCGGTCAAATTTTCATTGTAAATATGAATTCCTTTGTTATAAGAGCAGCTAAACCTTATTTGGCCACTACAGGAGCAACTGTTAATGGTCATTATGGAGAAATCCTTTACAAGGGAGATAGGTTAGTTACGTTTATATATGAAAAATCGAGATCTAGTGACATAACGCAAGGTCTTCCAAAAGTGGAACAAATCTTTGAAGCGCGTTCAATTGATTCATTATCCCCGAATCTCGAAAGGAGAATTGAGGATTGGAATGAGCGTATACCAAGAATTCTTGGGGTCCCTTGGGGATTCTTGATTGGAGCTGAGCTAACCATAGCCCAAAGTCGTATCTCTTTGGTTAATAAAATCCAAAAGGTTTATCGATCCCAAGGGGTACAGATCCATAATAGACATATAGAGATTATTATACGCCAAGTAACATCAAAAGTGCGGGTTTCCGAAGATGGAATGTCTAATGTTTTTTCGCCTGGGGAATTAATCGGACTATTGCGAGCGGAACGAGCAGGACGAGCTTTGGATGAATCGATCTATTATCGGGCAATCTTATTGGGAATAACAAGGGCTTCCCTGAATACCCAAAGTTTCATATCTGAAGCAAGTTTTCAAGAAACTGCTCGAGTTTTAGCAAAAGCTGCCCTACGAGGTCGCATTGATTGGTTGAAAGGCTTGAAAGAAAACGTAGTTCTGGGGGGGATTATACCTGTTGGTACCGGATTCCAAAAATTTGTGCATCGTTCCCCACAAGACAAGAACCTTTATTTCGAAATAAAAAAAAAAAATCTATTCGCGTCGGAAATGAGAGATTTTTTGTTTCTCCATACAGAATTAGTTTCTTCAGATTCTGACGTAACAAACAATTTTTATGAGACATAAGAACCCCCATAAAAATATTTTTTACTTTACTAGACTTTTGAACTTAGAACACTAACAGGTCAAATTTTAGATTTTTAAGATTTTTATTTTAATAAGTAAAACAAGTCAGTTAATTCATTAAGGTGGTTATGTTTATACCATGTATCAATGGCCAACTCTTATCTTAGTACAAGGTTCTCTCGGAACAATTATTATTTATTTCAAGCTATTTCGGATCTTTCTTAATCTTCAAAAAGAACTAAATTCCGTAATGGAATGGTAGGATTAAAAAAAAGGAAGTGTGGAAAAAATGACAAGAAGATATTGGAACATTAATTTGAAAGAGATGATAGAAGCAGGAGTTCATTTTGGTCATGGTATTAAGAAATGGAATCCTAAAATGGCCCCTTACATTTCGGCAAAGCGTAAAGGTACTCATATTATAAATCTCGCTAGAACGGCTCGTTTTTTATCAGAAGCTTGTGATTTAGTTTTTGATGCAGCAAGTCAGGGAAAAAGTTTCTTAATTGTTGGTACCAAAAAAAGAGCAACAGATTTAGTAGCATCAGCTGCAATAAGGGCTCGTTGTCATTATGTTAATAAAAAGTGGTTCAGTGGTATGTTAACGAATTGGTCGATTACGAAAACTAGACTTTCTCAATTTAGAGACTTAAGAGCAGAAGAAAAAATGGGAAAATTCCACCATCTCCCAAAAAGAGATGTGGCAATCTTGAAGAGAAAATTATCTACTTTGCAAAGGTATCTCGGCGGGATCAAATATATGACGAGATTGCCAGACATTGTGATCGTCCTTGATCAGCAAAAAGAGTATATAGCTCTTCGGGAATGTGCCATTTTGGGGATTCCTACTATTTCTTTAGTCGATACAAATTGTGACCCGGATCTCGCGAATATATCGATTCCAGCCAACGATGACACTATGACTTCAATTCGATTGATTCTTAACAAATTAGTATTTTCAATTTGTGAGGGCCGTTCTCTCTATATAAGAAATCGTTGATTAAGAATATATAGTGAATTCTTGGGCAACTGCGTAAATTTATGGAATCACTTACTTTACTATATCTTTTTTTTTGCATAGAATTTTTTTTGCATAGAAAAAAGAAGGGGAATATTGATATATATTAGAGGGTATTGATATATATTATGATCTGATGTGCTTTCTTGGTATCCTAAATATAAGATTAATACTTCAAGTTGCTGAGTTGAGAAAGAGATGGTTGAATCAAAAGAATTCCTTTTTTGAAGTTCAATTTTTATCAGAGGACAATATGAATATTATACCTTGTTCCATTAAAACACTCAAGGGGTTATACGATATATCGGGTGTAGAAGTAGGCCAACACTTCTATTGGCAAATAGGAGGTTTCCAAATTCATGCCCAAGTACTCATCACTTCTTGGGTCGTAATTACTATCTTGCTAGGTTCAGTTGTCATAGCTGTTCGGAATCCACAAACCATCCCGACCGACGGTCAGAATTTTTTTGAATATGTCCTTGAGTTTATTCGAGACTTGAGCAAAACTCAGATTGGAGAAGAATATGGTCCCTGGGTTCCCTTTATTGGAACTATGTTCCTTTTTATTTTTGTTTCGAATTGGTCGGGTGCTCTTTTACCTTGGAAAATTATAGAGTTACCCCATGGGGAATTAGCAGCGCCCACGAATGATATAAATACTACTGTTGCTTTAGCTTTACTCACGTCAGCGGCATATTTTTATGCTGGTCTTAGCAAAAAAGGATTGAGCTATTTCGAGAAATATATTAAACCAACTCCAATCCTTTTACCAATTAACATCCTAGAAGATTTCACAAAACCATTATCGCTTAGCTTTCGACTTTTCGGGAATATATTGGCGGATGAATTAGTCGTTGTTGTTCTTGTTTCTTTAGTCCCCTTAGTAATCCCTATACCGGTCATGTTTCTTGGATTATTTACAAGCGGTATTCAAGCTCTTATTTTTGCAACATTAGCCGCAGCCTATATAGGTGAATCCATGGAGGGTCATCATTGAATTGACTCTTTTTGGAAATAGTATTTTTTTTTTTTGCAGCTTAGCTCAATTCATGCATGGTTCCAGATAATCTGCTTGGTTGCAAAAAAATAGTTAGAAATGCGTATGAATATATAGCCTAGAGTTGTAGGAGAGAGAATAGAATAGACTATATTATGGAATTTTCAAAGTATATATGCATTAAGGAGGGTGGAGTCAGGCTAGATCTATACTATAATATCCTTAATGTCTATAAGTGGAGTCCTCTTTTATGCAGGTTTCCACTTTAAGCAATGATTTTAGAATCCGATTCAATAGAAAATGAGAAAATATGCAAACAAAATAGAAGAAACAAATGTATATATATAGGATATTATATTATATATTCCTAGGTTAGATTCATTATCTAATCCGATATATGGATATGGAATTCCCTTCTATGTAGTTCGGACAATTCACATTATCATTTCAATTTGATTTCAATTTGTACTTTTTAGTTACTTTACTTCTCCCCAATAGAGCTTAGAAGTAAGAATTTATTGGTTGATTGTATCCTTAACCATTTCTTTTTTTTGACACGAGGAACTACTCACCATGAATCCACTAATTGCTGCTGCTTCTGTTATTGCTGCTGGATTGGCCGTAGGGCTTGCTTCTATTGGACCTGGAGTTGGTCAAGGTACTGCTGCAGGACAAGCTGTAGAAGGTATTGCGAGACAGCCAGAAGCAGAAGGTAAAATACGAGGTACTTTATTGCTTAGTCTAGCTTTTATGGAAGCTTTAACAATTTATGGACTAGTTGTGGCACTAGCGCTTTTATTTGCGAACCCTTTTGTTTAATCTTAAAAAAAAAATTCTTTCGATTTCGATTAGATACTTTTTTCTTTTTTTAGTAAATTGGTATTTGCTTCCACAATTCCAATTATATCAATACTTTATTTAATTTACTCCTATTTATTACTCCTGGAATTATCTATTTATCGGGACAGATAATACCCCATTCTAGGAAGGGCTGAGTTGAGTATTATTAATTTAGAAGATATGCTCACCTTCTTATTTCCCGTCCTTAGTTTAGGAAAGTGGAAAGTTTTTTCCTTTTATTTTAGGAATTTTGGGAACAGAACATTTCAACAAAGGAAGTCTTTCACCGGTCAAACAAGACGTAAGACTTAATCTAAAAGAAATTACTAGATTGAATCTATTTGCATTAAAAAAACCGATCAAAAAAGGGCGAGCGAAGTAAGTGATCGAAAAACTTTGTTCTTTGTTCGTCCTATCTATAAGAGGAGAGCATATGAAAAATGTAACCCCTTCTTTCGTTTTTTTAGCTCACTGGCCATCCGCTGGCAGTTTCGGGCTTAATACCGATATTTTAGCAACAAATCTAATAAATCTAACTGTAGTGGTTGGTGTTTTGATTTTTTTTGGAAAGGGAGTGTGTGCGAGTTGTCTATTTCAAGAATAGATTGGATCTATCCGGCTGCACTTTATAATATTTTTTAGTATTTTTCGGATAAATAAGAAAAGGGTGCACGATCTCGACGAATTACTTCTGAATAAATTCAGAAATCATATGGAAGAACCATAGCATTTCGCGACTCATTGGTAAATCAACTTTGATTCTCTATAAACCAAGAATGTGAGACCATTAACACGGTTAAAGCTAAACTGCTTGAAGTCCAGGCAAAAAGAGGTACTCTTTCTACAACTATATTAGTATTAGTACCAATTTAAACGGGAAATAGCTAATGTAAAATTTATCTGATATAGAACACTCATATCGATAAAATGGTTTGAACTATTTACTAGAAAAAAAAGGGGGCACCCTGCCCTTTTTTAACCAATGCCGAATCGACGACCTATGTATAAAAAAGAGAAATTTTTTGGATTTGAAGAAAAAAAAAATAAAAAAGAATTCTATTAATTTTCATTTTCCATTTATTTAGTTAGTTTTTCTTAATGAAATTGAAATTATTAACTAGAGGGCAAATAAAAATAAAGAAACAACTTTGCTGACCATGATATATTTTTATCTAGGCGGAAGAGTCCTCTTAATATTTATCTAGTCTTATATAGGTTTCGGTATATTGAAATATAAACATAAAAAAGAAGATAGAGGATAGGCTCATTACTTAAAAAAAAGATATGGAAATAGCTATAGAAAAAAAAAAAGGAGCGTGAGAGCCAAATGAATCGAAAGATTCATGTTTGGTTCGGGAAGAGATCATAAAAGTTGTAAACTTACAAAATAATCTACTTTCATTAAAAGATTTATTAGATAATCGAAAACAGAGGATCTTGAGTACTATTCGAAATTCAGAAGAATTGCGTAGAGGGACCATTGAGCAACTCGAAAAAGCTCGGATTCGATTACAGAAAGTCGAACTAGAAGCGGATGAGTATCGAATGAATGGATACTCTGAGATAGAACGAGAAAAAGCAAATTTGATTAATGCTACTTCTATTAGTTTGGAACAATTGGAAAAGTCTAAAAACGAAACCCTTTATTTTGAAAAACAAAGGGCAATGAATCAGGTCCGACAGCGGGTTTTCCAACAGGCCGTACAAGGAGCTCTAGGAACTCTGAATAGTTGTTTGAATACCGAGTTACATTTCCGTACGATTCGTGCTAATATTGGCATTCTCGGGTCCCTGGAATGGAAGAAATAATTAAATTAATTAGGCCTTGAACTTCTACTTTCGTTTAGAATTTAGGCATTATTTTTCCCCTTGCTTCCGAAAAAAGAGTCAAGAAACACTAATGGCAACCCTTCGAGTCGACGAAATTCATAAAATTCTCCGCGAACGTATTGAACAATATAATAGGAAAGTAGGGATTGAGAATATAGGTCGCGTAGTTCAAGTGGGGGATGGGATTGCTCGTATTATAGGTCTTGGTGAAATAATGTCAGGTGAATTAGTCGAATTTGCAGAAGGTACTAGGGGTATTGCTCTGAATTTGGAATCCAAAAATGTTGGGATTGTATTAATGGGCGATGGGTTGATGATACAAGAGGGAAGTTTTGTAAAAGCAACAGGAAGAATTGCTCAGATACCCGTGAGTGAGGCTTACTTGGGTCGTGTTGTAAATGCTCTGGCTAAACCTATTGATGGGAAAGGCGAAATTATAGCTTCCGAATCTCGCTTAATTGAATCTCCTGCTCCAAGTATAATTTCCAGGCGTTCCGTATACGAACCTCTTCAAACAGGGCTTATTGCTATCGATTCGATGATCCCTATAGGGCGCGGTCAGCGAGAGTTAATTATTGGGGACAGACAGACTGGCAAAACAGCAGTAGCCACAGATACAATTCTCAATCAAAAAGGGCAAGGTGTAATATGTGTTTATGTAGCTATCGGTCAAAGAGCATCCTCCGTAGCTCAAGTAGTAACTACTTTCCATGAGGAGGGGGCCATGGAATACACTATTGTAGTAGCTGAAATGGCGGATTCACCTGCTACATTACAATACCTCGCTCCTTATACGGGAGCAGCCCTGGCTGAGTATTTTATGTACCGCGAACGGCATACTTTAATAATTTATGATGATCTCTCCAAACAGGCACAAGCTTATCGCCAAATGTCCCTTCTATTAAGAAGACCTCCCGGACGTGAGGCTTATCCAGGGGATGTTTTTTATTTGCATTCACGCCTTTTAGAAAGAGCCGCTAAATTAAATTCTCTTTTAGGCGAAGGAAGTATGACCGCTTTACCAATAGTTGAGACTCAATCTGGAGACGTTTCCGCCTATATTCCTACTAATGTAATCTCCATTACAGATGGACAAATATTCTTATCTGCGGATCTATTCAATGCCGGAATTCGACCCGCTATTAATGTGGGTATTTCTGTTTCCAGAGTAGGATCCGCGGCTCAAATTAAAGCCATGAAACAAGTAGCTGGCAAATCAAAATTGGAACTAGCGCAATTCGCAGAGTTACAAGCCTTTGCACAATTCGCCTCTGCTCTCGATAAAACAAGTCAGAATCAATTGGCAAGGGGTCGACGATTAAGGGAATTGCTTAAACAATCCCAGGCAAATCCTCTCCCAGTGGAAGAGCAGATAGCTACTATTTATACCGGAACAAGAGGATATCTTGATTCGTTAGAAATTGAACAGGTAAATAAATTTCTGGATGAGTTACGTAAACATCTAAAAGATACTAAACCTCAATTCCAAGAAATTATATCTTCTAGCAAGACATTCACCGAGCAAGCGGAAATCCTTTTGAAGGAAGCTATTCAGGAACAGCTGGAACGGTTTTCTCTTCAGTAACAAATAAATTTTGCATGTCTACTCTTGTTAGTAGAATAGGAATCGTTGAGAAAGCTTTTTCATTTGAATCATGCAAAAAAGTTTTCTTTGTTTTTAGTTTAGTATAGTTATTTAAAGAATAGATAGAAATAAGATTGCGTCCAATAGGATTTGAACCTATACCAAAGGTTTAGAAGACCTCTGTCCTATCCATTAGACAATGGACGCTTTTCTTTCATATTTTATTCTTTCTTTTATTTTTTTGCTTCTTCCGAGAAAAAACTGTTAGACCAAAACTCTTTTAGGAAATCAAAAAATCCAGATACAAATGCATGATGTATATATTATATCATGCATATATCATAAAGAAGGAGTATGGAGGCGGTAGTGGGAATCGAACCCGCAACCCCAAGGTTATGAGCCTTATGAGCTACCAAACTGCTCTATACTCTTAAACTAAAGAGGGGTAACTAGTGGATAAAAGAGGGTTGGATACGCCCCTCTACCAATATCTATACAAATAGAATAGTCCATTTATACAGAATGGTAAAGAGGGCTCCTCTATGATTATCAATTCCAGAAATCCATACAAATACGAAAGGGTATTTTATCCTTACCAACTGGATCTTGTTGCACCCGGTAACAAACATTCATAAACCATTTCTCGAAGTACGTGTCCGGATAGCCCAAAATGTCGATAGTTAGCTCTAGGTCTTCCGGTCAAAAAACAACGTCGATGAAGGCGTGTAGGTGCACTATTACGCGGTAGGGATTGCAATTTTTCTCGCATTTTCGTTTTTTCACTCAAACTCAAGGGAGAAACTTTGCTTCTTATCTTTTTTTTTAAAGATTGACGAATCAAATGATATTTCTGTTCTAATTTCTGCCGCTTCTTCTCCCTCTGAATCAAACTTTTTTTTGCCATAATGTGTCGTTGCTATTATTACCAAGTATACGGTTCTAATCCTAGATGGAAAAATAAATAGAAAAAGAAATCTAAAAAGGCAGATCCTCCCTCTCTATCAAGAGTAATGAACTAGGTGCTGATACAGTACAAAAAAACAAACTAAATTAACCAAACTTGCCTGATGTTGAGGCAATCAAGAAAGCTGCATAAGTGAATATATAACCCACGGAAAAGTGAGCTAATCCAACCAATCTTGCTTGCACAATGGAAAGAGCCACGGGCTTATCTCTCCAGCGAATTAAATTAGCTAAAGGTGTGCGTTCATGAGCCCATGCTAAAGTCTCAATTAATTCCTGCCAATACCCCCGCCAGGAAATTAAGAACATAAATCCAGTAGCCCAAACAAGATGTCCAAATAAGAACATCCACGCCCATACCGATAAACTATTCATCCCAAAAGGATTATATCCATTGATAAGTTGTGAAGAGTTTAACCATAGGTAATCTCTTAACCATCCCATCAAATAAGTGGAGGATTCATTAAATTGTGAAACGTTGCCCTGCCATAATGTGATATGTTTCCAATGCCAATAAAAAGTAACCCACCCAATGGTATTTAACATCCAGAAAACTGCCAAATAAAATGCGTCCCAAGCAGAAATATCACAAGTACCGCCGCGCCCTGGGCCGTCACAAGGAAAACTATATCCAAAATCCTTTTTATCTGGCATTAATTTGGAACCGCGTGCATCTAAAGCGCCCTTTACTAAAATCAATGTAGTTGTATGCAAACCTAGAGCAATAGCATGATGAACCAAGAAATCCCCAGGTCCTATTGTTAAGAAAAGCGAATTACTATTCTCATTAACAGCATTCAACCATCCGGGCAACCATAGGCTTCGACCCGCATTGAAAGCGGGGCCATTCGTTGAAGATAAGAGTATATCGAACCCATATGTCGTCTTGCCATGAGCAGATTGTATCCATTGGGCAAATATAGGTTCGATCAAGATTTGCTTTTCTGGAGTACCAAAAGCAAGCATGACGTCGTTATGAACATAAAGGCCCAAGGTATGGAATCCTAGAAAGAGGCTAGCCCAACTTAAATGAGATATGATAGCTTCTTTATGGTCTAACATTCTTGCCAATACATTATCCTCATTCTGTTCCGGATTGTAATCCCTAATGAAAAAAATAGCTCCATGAGCAAAAGCCCCTGTCATGATGAACCCTGCAATATATTGGTGATGAGTATATAAAGCAGCTTGAGTAGTAAAGTCTTGTGCTATGAATGCATAAGGAGGTAAAGAGTACATATGTTGAGCTACTAAGGAAGTAATAACCCCTAAAGAAGCTAGAGCAAGACCTAACTGAAAATGAATCGAATTGTTGATTGTGTCATAAAGGCCCTTATGCCCACGCCCTAATCGACCCCCCGGAGGAGTATGCGCTTCTAAAAGATCTTTAATACTGTGCCCAATTCCGAAGTTAGTTCGATACATGTGACCGGCAATGAGAAAAATAAATGCAATAGCTAAATGATGGTGAGCCATATCGGTCAGCCACAAACTTTGTGTTTGTGGATGGAATCCCCCAAGAAGAGTTAGAATGGCAGTTCCCGCTCCTTGAGCGGTACCAAATAAATGATTACTCGAATCAGGGTTTTGGGCATAAAGATTCCATTGACCCGTCAAAAGGGGTCCCAACCCCTGGGGATAGGGTAATACATCTAAGAAATTATTCCATCGAACGTACTCCCCCCTGGATGCGGGAATAGCAACATGAACTAAATGTCCTGTCCAAGCCAAAGAACTTACCCCGAAAAGTCCTGACAAATGATGATTGAGACGAGATTCCGCGTTTTTGAACCACGAAAGGCTTGGTTTCCATTTGGGTTGTAGATGTAACCAACCCGCTATTAAGGACAGCGTAGAAAGAAATAATAGAAAAAGAGCTCCAGTATAAAGATCCTCATTGGTGCGTAATCCTATTGTATACCACCACTGATAAACTCCAGAATAAGCAATATTCACTGGACCAGCAGCACCTCCTCGAGTAAAGGCTTCCACAGCGGGTTGACCAAAATGAGGATCCCAAATCGCATGAGCAATAGGTCTTACGTGTAAAGGATCCTGTATCCATGATTCAAAATTTCCTTGCCAAGCTACATGAAACAGATTTCCGGACGTCCATAGAAAGATTATTGCTAATTGCCCAAAGTGAGAAGCAAAAATGTTCTGATAAAGACGTTCTTCAGTAATATCATCATGACTTTCGAAATCATGTGCGGTAGCAATACCAAACCAAATACGACGAGTAGTGGGGTCCTGAGCTAAGCCTTGGCTAAACCTGGGAAATCTTAATTCCATAATGCCTTTCAAATCCTCCTAGCCACTATCCTACTGCAATAATTCTCGCTAAGAAGAATGCCCATGTCGTGGCAATTCCACCCAGAAGGTAATGGGTTACTCCTACAGCGCGTCCTTGTATAATGCTCAAGGCTCTAGGCTGAGTAGCAGGAGCAACTTTTAATTTGTTATGAGCCCAAACGATAGATTCAATGAGTTCTTGCCAATAACCACGGCCGCTGAATAAAAACATTAAACTGAAGGCCCAGACAAAATGAGCACCTAAGAAAAAAAGACCATATGCAGATAATGAAGAACCATAAGACTGAATGACTTGCGATGCCTGTGCCCACAAG
Source organism: Triticum urartu (assembly GCF_056163025.1). Lineage (NCBI taxonomy): Eukaryota > Viridiplantae > Streptophyta > Magnoliopsida > Poales > Poaceae > Triticum > Triticum urartu. Next base: position 12,609,098 of record NW_028259461.1, on the reverse strand, counting down.
AAATCTCGAAGCCACCCATTAATCGTAATGGAACTCTGTGCAAAGTTTCCCCCTGTAATATGAGTTACCACCCCTTGATCACTTATAGTACCCCAAACATCCGACTGCATTTTCCAACTGAAATGGAAAATGACTACCGAAATTGCATTGTACATCCAGAATAAACCTAAGAAAACATGATCCCAGGCGGATACTTGACATGTTCCCCCTCGGCCAGGCCCATCGCAAGGAAAGCGAAAACCTAGATTTGCTTTATCGGGTATCAAACGGGAACTCCGAGCAAATAAAACACCTTTCAAAAGTATTAATACAGTCACATGTATGGTAAATGCATGAATGTGATGGACTAAAAAATCTGCGGTTCCTAATGGAATAGGTAACAAAGCCACTTTGCCACCTACTGCTACTAACTCGCCGCCTCCCCACGTTAAGCTAGTACTTGTTGTTGCACCAGGAGCTGTTACGCCAGGCGCAGTAGCATGGATATTTTGTACCCATTGAGCAAAGATAGGTTGTAATTGTATGGCAGTATCCGAAAACATATCTTGTGGACGGCCTAAAGCACTCATGGTATCATTATGAATGTACAAGCCAAAACTGTGAAAACCTAGAAATATACATACCCAGTTAAGGTGGGATATGATTGCATCGCGGTGTCTAAGGACGCGATCTAATAGATCGTTGTATCGAGTAGTTGGATCATAGTCTCTTACCATAAAAATTGCTGCATGTGCAGCAGCACCGACTATTAGAAATCCGCCAATCCACATGTGGTGTGTGAACAAGGAAAGTTGTGTACCATAGTCAGTAGCTAGGTATGGATAGGGAGGCATAGAATACATATGATGAGCTACAACAATGGTTGTAGAGCCTAGCATAGCTAGGTTAAGAGATAATTGAGCATGCCATGACGTTGTTAAGATTTCATAAAGACCCTTATGGCCTTGTCCTGTAAATGGGCCCTTGTGAGCCTCCAAAATATCTTTAAGTCCATGGCCAATACCCCAATTGGTCCTATACATATGACCTGCGATTAGGAAAAGAATAGCAATAGCTAAATGATGGTGCGCAATATCGGTCAGCCAGAGACCACCGGTTACTGGATCTAGTCCTCCGCGAAAAGTCAGAAATTCTGCGTATTTGGACCAATTTAAAGTGAAAAAAGGGGTTGCTCCTTCGGCAAAACTAGGATAAAGTTGAGCCAAAAGGTCCCGATTCAAGATAAATTCATGAGGAAGTGGTATCTCTTTAGGATCCACCCCAGCGTCAAGAAATTGGTTAATTGGTAAAGATACATGAATTTGGTGCCCCGCCCAAGAAAGAGACCCAAGTCCTAATAATCCCGCTAAGTGGTGATTCAACATGGATTCTACATCTTGGAACCAGGCCAATTTGGGAGCGGCTTTGTGATAATGGAACCAACCAGCAAAAAGCATTAACGCTGCAAAAATCAATGCACCAATTGCAGTACAATAGAGTTGTAATTCACTAGTTATTCCAGATGCTCGCCAAAGCTGAAAAAAACCAGAGGTTATTTGGATTCCTCGGAAACCCCCGCCTACATCACCATTCAATATTTCTTGCCCTACTATAGGCCAAACTACCTGAGCACTGGGTCCAATGTGAGTAGGATCACTTAGCCATGCTTCATAATTGGAAAAACGGGCGCCATGAAAGTACATGCCACTCAACCAAAGAAAGATAATGGAAAGTTGCCCGAAATGAGCACTAAAGACTTTTCGAGAAATCTCCTCCAAATCACCAGTATGACTATCGAAATCGTGAGCATCAGCATGTAGGTTCCAGATCCAAGTGGTAGTATCAGGGCCCTTAGCTAGTGTTCTTGAGAAATGGCCGGGTCTGGCCCATTCCTCAAAAGATGTTTTTACAGGATCCCTATCCACAACAATTTTTACTTCTGGTTCCGGCGAACGAATAATCATTAAGTCCTCCTCTTTCCGGACAAGACATACAAAGAGACCCGCCAACTGTCTTTTTAGTGAATCTTTGAAAGATATATATTTTGAAAGATAGATTTTGAAAGATAGATTTTGAAAGATAGATATTGTGATTAGTTCTTTTCTTTACTATCTACCATCCTTCTATTTTTTTTTTAGTTATTCACTGGAGCAATTATATATTGAAGTCAATCCGAGGCAAGTGTTCGGGTCTATTATGACATAAAGATTAGGTGCCTAACGGACATTGTTTATCTTGAAAAACAAATATTTCTCGACGTAAGAAAAAAATCTTTTTTATTTTTAATTTAAGAAACTAGTGTATTTTTTTTGAGGGCATAAGCTCCTATCTATATCTACTTTCCTTGAGCATAATATAGGGTTTTTTATTTGATTCTAAATTCCAAGATAACTCATTAGAATTATTAATAAGATGGTCCTAATATATTAGCAATATTTAGATTGCCCCCTCTTTTTATTCACTTTATTACTTCTATTCTAGACCCTATCCCTATGGTTTATTCTTATGAAATATCATATAAAATAGAAGGTATAAGAAATGGATATAATGAAATTCTTGATTCGATCTTACGACCTAATTTATTTGATTAATGGATCAACAACCAAACCACCCATTTTATGAAAAAGAAGGAGCATGGTCTTATTCAAATTCAAAGCGCTTCGTAATCTTCAACCAGTTCTGTGCTTCAATATAATTTCCCGGAGTAAGCGCTATAGCTTGTTTCCAATATTCAGCAGCTTGATCAAACCAAGCTTCCGCAATTTCCGAATCACCCTGTAGAATGGCCTGTTCTCCTCGGTCGGAATAGGAAGTTCCTTCCCTTAGAACCGTACTTGAGAGTTTCCTACCTCATACGGCTCAGAAATTGCTATCTGAATTTCCCCTATCTTAACTGAATTCGATTTATCAAAAATCGATCCAATTTGTTCTTGGGTTAAGCAGAAGAAATTAATTACCTAAGTTTCAAACCCTAATTTTTATCAATAATCAGTTTGATCTTTTTTCCCACCTTCAGAAGAATGAAGCATAGATAGATATAGAGCCTTCGTTCAAATTTTCTGAGAGGTAACTATCCCGGTTTCATATATGAAATCTCTATAGAATCCTTGAAAAAGACTTTTTTCCATAAGAAAGAAAAAAGAACTTACTATCTTTGGGATCTGATACTACACCGCTGCTTAATCCCTTAGTGGATCGGCTCTATTACATAAGCGGATTCCTAAATTTTGCCCCATATCATGGGATAAGTAAGCAGTTTTTTTTAGTTGTATCGACCCAGTCGCTCACTAATTGATCTTTACGGTGCTTTCTCTATCAATTTGAGAAACTTTATCCATAGAGTAGTAGTATAGGCCATACTTTCTTCGTTTTTTGATTCTCGTGAAGTGTCCTTCCTTCCTACAGCTGATAGGGAAAAATCGTTGTTTTTACGATCCCTATGTAGAAAGCCCTTTTTTTCTAGTATTTACTAGAAAATTTGATCCTCTCTTTTTTTTTTTTCTTTCTATAGTGGAGATAGTCGCACGTAATGACAGATCACGGCCATATTATTAAAAGCTTGCGGTAAGAAGGGGTTTCGTTCTAGTGCCCGGAAATAATATTCCAAAGCCTTTGTATGCTCTCCATTGCTTGTGTGTATAAGGCCTATGTTATAGAGTATATAACTTCGATCATAGGGATCGATTTCTAGTCGCGTAGCTTCATAATAATTTTGCAAAGCTTCCGCATAATTTCCTTCGGATTGAGCCAACATCCGTTACGGTCGTTCATTCTATTCAAAAAATCTCCGTTCCAAAACCGTACATGAGGTTTTCATCTCATACGGCTCCTCCCTTCTGTACATAATAGTACTAAGCGAAATAATCTATAGAATCAAAATAGAATTAGTCCCGTCTCATTATGAACCGAAAGGGGCTGGTATTTTTCCAAGAAATCTCTAGCCAACCTTCCCACAAGAGGTTTTTCTTAACACCAATGAATTCTATTAATGCTAGAGGAAAACGATAGCTCCAATAATTTCTTTGTTCTCAACGCCTCCTATTTAGAGGAATTAGCTACTTCAACGATCTTTGATGGTTATAGGGGTATCCAAAGTACAAACCTGATGGTTGTTTGTTATCCCAACCATTCTTCCCAGCCCTGATACCGATCAGGAAAGGGGTAATTTCTAACAAAGTTTTTCTCTTGTTGATTCCTATTTCTAGGTGTAGTGCTTTTCTCCCCTATGCTGCCTACGGATACTAATAGAGTAGGATTGGCCTGTAATCCATACCATACCATATCCTGTAGGTGTAACCTTTCGCTCAATACTCAAATCTACAATTGAAGTATCTGAAGCCGCATCAATCGAGGATACACGACGGAAGGAATTGTTAGTTCGCCTCACCTTCCCGAAGCGTGGGTTTGTTTGCTTTACAAATTTGGTTCTCTCTATGCCAACCCCCCTCTCTTTTTCGTAAGACTGAGGTATAGGTAGGGCTAAAAAAAAGCAAAAAAAAGAGTCAAATCGCACCATCTCTATAATAAGTAAATGCCTTTTTTTCTCCTGAGGTTGTCGGAATTATTCGCAATAAAATATTGGCTACAATTGAGGAGGTCTTATCAATGAAATTTCCATTTCCACGGGATCTAGGCATAATTCCCAACCCATTCTATATAGAATTGTTTTCATTCCTTCACAAAATAACATAAAAACAAACACATTCGATTCTTATAATTATAAATAGATTGATCCATATGCTCTACTCTAAATCCATATGCTTTAAATGGATAAGAGAGATATGGATTTTCCGCTCAGCTCAAATTGTATCCTTTTCCTTCTGCTTGGACACGAAGAGATATGAAATATTTGACTAAGACTGGATTTCATTCCACTTTCCTATTTCTGAACAACAACTTATGTTATCAACTATTTCGTGTTTTCAAAGTTATTAATTGTCTCATACCCTATTTTTGATTTCGATAGTATGGTGTAGCGTATCTTATGCAAACGGAATTCTAAGGTTTCTTTATTTTATTATGCAATAAGAAGAATTCTTCCATTTTCTTTTTCTTTAGTTGCGGGAAAACCCAAATTAAAACTTTTATTTTATAGCGAGCGCAATTTCTAGTAAAAAATCCTGTATCCTTCCACTTAGATCAAAAGGAATTTTTCCAATAGAACTATGGAACCCCCGAGTGGTTGCGGTTGTACCTGTACTGCAGGAATAAGAAAACTCGCTATTCACTCAGTTTATTTTCCATAATAAGTTATGTAGGAGAGATGGCCGAGCGGTTCAAGGCGTAGCATTGGAACTGCTATGTAGACTTTTGTTTACCGAGGGTTCGAATCCCTCTCTTTCCGTTTTTCTTAATTCATCAACGTTAAGGATCACAATGTATCAAATCAAATAACAATTTTTTCCAGCAATAATATAATATCTTATATTATCTTATTTTGATTTAATAGAAATTAGAAATTCTCTATAGCAAATTACTGTGGTATGTAAAATACACATAGAGGAAAAAAGAAAAAAGGATCCTAATCCTAGGGTTAATCAATTTTAGCTAGTTGATGGGAAAATACAAATTAATGGTAATGGTCTTAGGGCGATTTAGTTCGGGGAAAGGGGAAGGGGAAGAAAATTCTATGAACCTTTCCTTTTTTCGTTAGTTCAAGTCTGACGAGAGTAATATTCTACAACTAACAACTCATTTATTTTGAGACCGACCCACTTCCTATCTAGGATTTTATTTACTAGTCCTTTATATTCCAACGTGTCAATCGCCAAATGCTTTGGCAATTTCCCCGGGTCCGATGAAGCAATATAATTTTGAACCAGACCTTTTGATCTTTGGTTATCTTTCGTAGTAATAATATCTCGGGGTTTGCAACGAAAACTTGGTATATTGACTATACGACCATTAACTAAAATATGTCTATGGTTGACTAATTGGCGGGCCCCAGGAATGGTTGAAGCCATACCCAATCGAAAAAGGATATTATCCAAACGCATTTCAAGTAATTGTAGTAAAACCTGGCCTGTTGACCTTTTTGCTTTTCCAGCGATATGTACATATCTAAGTAATTGTCGTTCTGTCAGACCATAATGAAAACGCAATTTCTGTTTTTCTTGAAGACGAATACGATATTGCTCCTTTTTCCCAGAATTGAATTTTTTTTTAAGATTACTTCCGGATTTAGGTGTTTTTCTAGTGAGTCCTGGTAAAGCTCCCAGACGGCGTATTTTTTTTAAACGAGGTCCTCGATAACGGGACATGAAGACTCCTTTTTTTATTTTATTGAAATTTCATTTTACACAATTAATTTCATTGTATTTACATTACAGAATACATCGAAATTAAAACTGAATTAAACTACAGGATAAACAGAGTAAAATCAACTAAAGTACCCCAAAAAATGGAATTTCATCAAAATCTTTTTTTTTTGTATATATATTATTTATTTTATTGTTTTGTATCTAGCAAAATTGTAAGGTAAAAAACATAAAAGATCCTGGATTCTCCATTTAATTCGGAAAAAAAGAGATTCTTGTTCGTAGAACATCGATAGAGAAAAAAAAGCCGACTATCGGATTTGAACCGATGACCCTCGCATTACAAATGCGATGCTCTAACCTCTGAGCTAAGTGGGCTTACATAACGGAAATAGTGTAACAAATAGAAATAGGTATAGTATAGGAAATCCGTAAAATCTCAGATATTAGTTATTAATCTTAGCTATTAACTAGTTCTAAATTTGAAGTTATACTTATAAAAATAAAAAAATACTAAAACTTCTTAAAGATAAAGTTAGCTTGATATGCTTAACTATAGGATATTAAAAAATAAAATTATAGAATTTATTGGTATTTTCATTCGATCATTATAGACTTTATTATTTGTTAATAATTTGAGGATTAATATTTCACTAAGGGGAACATAGAGTCAGAGTAAATAAAATTGCTAATTCTGATTAGAAAAAAAGAATAAATATCAAGCGTTATAGTATAATTTTGAATACTATAAAAAAGTAAGACGGGAGGTGGGGGAGATAAAAACTTTTGGATATATTGATTCGGATTGAATTGCAAATACATCAAGGATAGAATCAATTCAATTCTGAATTGCAATAAGCAAGCGAGGTCTCTCAAATAGAGTCGAACTGAACTGCTAGACTACGTTGAGTGATGAACTCAATGATTCAAAAAAAAAACTAAGAGATGGATGAAATTACACAAGGAATCCTGGTCTCAAAGAAGAGGGAAATGGGGATATGGCGAAATCGGTAGACGCTACGGACTTGATTGTATTGAGCCTTGGTATGGAAACCTGCTAAGTGGTAACTTCCAAATTCAGAGAAACCCTGGAATTAAAAAAGGGCAATCCTGAGCCAAATCCGTGTTTTGAGAAAACAAGGGGTTCTCGAACTAGAATACAAAGGAAAAGGATAGGTGCAGAGACTCAATGGAAGCTGTTCTAACGAATCGAGTTAATTACGTTGTGTTGTTAGTGGAATTCCTTCTAGTTCTAAATTAGAGAAAGAGGGGTTTTATACCTTATACATTTAATAAACACGTATAGATACTGACATAGCAAACGATTAATCACAGAACTCATATTATATTCTAATTATAATATAGGTTCTTTATCTTTTTTAAAAATGAAATTAGAAATGATAATGATTATGAAATAAAAAACATCATATCATAATTTTTTTTTTTCATTATTGTGAATCCACTCCAATCGAATATTGAATAATCAAATTCTTCAATTAAAATTCAAAGTTTTCGAGATCTTTAAAAAAGTGGATTAATCGGACGAGGACAAAGAGAGAGTCCCATTCTACATGTCAATACTGACAACAATGAAATTTCTAGTAAAAGGAAAATCCGTCGACTTTATAAGTTGTGAGGGTTCAAGTCCCTCTATCCCCAAATCCTCTTTTATTCCCTAACTATACTATATTATTATTATTTATCCTCTTTTTTTTTTTCTTTTTATCAATGCACTTTTTTTTCTTTTTATCAATGCAATGGGTTTAAGATTCATTAGCTTTCTCATTCTACTCTTTCACAAAGGAATGCGAAGAGAACTCAATGGATCTTATCCTATTCATTGAATAGATTTCTTTTTTATTAGAGTATCGGCAAGAAATCTTGGTTATTCACTCTATTTTTAAGTTTTATTTAAGTAAACCATGCACAATGCATAGGACTACCCCCCCCATTTTCAAATTTAAAATTTGAAATACTTTAATTAATTTTTAGTCCTTTTAATTGACATAGATACAAATACTCTACTAGGATGATGCACAAGAAAAGGTCAGGATAGCTCAGTTGGTAGAGCAGAGGACTGAAAATCCTCGTGTCACCAGTTCAAATCTGGTTCCTGGCAGAGAAAAAAAAAAAAAAGATCCACCGAATAGGTATTGATCCAAATACCTCGAGATGGATTGTGATACATATTCATTAATAATATTTATTCATCTAAGTGGATAAATCTATAATATAAATATAGAGGCACTTCTTTTTCTTTTTAAAGAAGTTTTAAAATATATCTTTTCTTTATGATAAAGAAGGGGGTGAGATTCCCCTTTATTTTTTTGCGTTTCTTAATTTTGTATTCCGCTATTCCGACGAATATTTTTTTAGTCTTGCTTATCTTTATCTTATCTTATTTTCCTAGTTGTGCTAAGTAATGTGCGCGGTACAAAGTTCCTGGTAGAGAACTTCTTTGAGTCATCCTATTTTTCTGTTCATATGAAGGAAATTAATATGCGATTTTCAAAATAGGGGAATCCAAATGAAACCCTTTTTTTGCTCAGTCTATCTGGAATGCTTTTGTATAATTAGGAATTAATTATAAATAGGTATTCCGTTTCATCTAGGAAAAGAACCTAAAAATATTCCTTGACTTGAATAAAATCTGGAGTTGTGTTGTATAAGTGAGCATGAATTTCTTATCATTCAATGAGCATCTTGTATTTCATAAAAATTGGGGGTTATATAATCCTTACGTAAGGGCCAGCCTATCCAACTTTCAGGCATTAGGATACGTTTAAGGCGCGGATGATTATCATAAGAGATTCCCACCATATCATAAGATTCGCGTTCTTGAAAATCGGCACTTCTCCAAATCCAGAAGACAGACGGAATTCTAGGATTATCCTTTTGGGCAAAGACTTTTATGCAGACTTCTTCTGGATTATCTATACCATATTGTATTCTCGTAAGATGATACACGCTAGCTAAAGATCCACCGGGTGCTACATCATAAGCACATTGGGAGCGTAAATAATTGTAACCATATACATATAAAATGACAGCAATGGAATCCCAATCCCCTGCTTTTATTTGTAAAGTCTCTATTCCTCGGTGATCAAAGCCCAAAGATCTATGAACCACCTCATGTTTGACTAGCCAATTAGATAACCAACCCTGCTGCATTGTCTTCATCTCTCCCTCTTTGTATAAATATTTCACATTTCGGATGCAAGTTTGAAAGATTGCCCTGCTTTTTATTTTTCTACACAAAAGAGCCCCTCTCCTAATTCACTAATTTGTAGGAAGGTACTGAACTTTTGGATTTGAAAAAAGTTTCAGAAGATATATCTAATGTAGATGGTGATTGATAGAGCAATTCTTGCTCATAAGTTCCTGTATGAGTACTGCGCCTAACATAAAGCTTGTGACTGGTAGTAAAACATCTATTTTTATTTTGAGATAGAGTTTGATCCTCAACTATTTCTCGCGATATCTTCTTACGAAGTTTTGTTAGGGCATCTATAACTGCCTCCGGTTTAGGTGGGCAGCCCGGCAAGTAGACATCCACAGGAATTAACTTATCAACTCCCCGAACAGTACTATAGGAATCCGTACTGAACATTCCCCCTGTAATAGTACAGGCTCCCATAGCAATGACGTATTTTGGTTCAGGCATTTGCTCGTATAATCTCACTAAAGAGGGAGCCATTTTCATTGTTACCGTACCGGCTGTTAAAATTAGGTCTGCTTGCCTAGGACTTGATCTTGGTACCAATCCATAACGATCAAAGTCGAATCGTGAGCCTATTAATGAAGCAAATTCAATGAAACAACAACTGGTACCGTATAGAAGGGGCCATAAACTGGAGAGTCTTGACCAATTCGAAAGATCATTTGGTGTAGTTGAAATAACAGAATTGGAACTTGTTTGGTCAAGTAAGGGAAACTCAATCAAATTCATAACTGTCTCAATAGAATCTTTTCCTTCTTTTTTTTTGTCTAAATATTCAGTTAAGACCATTCCAAGGCTCCTTTTCGCCATGCATAAACTAAACCAACAACTAAGATAAGCACGAAAATCAAAGCTTCGATAAAAACGGATACACCCAATACGTCGAAACTCATTGCCCAAGGGTATAGAAAGACGGTTTCCACATCAAAAACAACAAAAACGAGCGCAAACATATAATAGCGTATTCGGAATTGTACCCAAGCCCCTCCCATGGGTTCTATACCCGATTCATAACTAGAAAGCTTCTCTGGTCCTTCACTAACCGGGGCTAAAAGTCCTGAAATCGAAAATGCCAAAATAGGAATAAGGCTTGCTATTATTAGAAATGTCCAAAAAATATCATATTCGTGAAGCAGAAACATAATGTACTCCCATTAATGTGGAATAGGCGGAACTTAAATTAGTCAATTCAATTCAGCATTGTCAATTTATCCAGAACTTCTCTCTTTTCCTCGGTGAAACAAGAATCTTTTTTGTTCAAACAAAAGCGCTTAGTTTAAGTTTAGCCTTTGTTTCCTCTGTGCTGCATCTTCTTTAAAGATTCATCCAATGGAATCCCAACTCCCTTTCTTTTGGATTTCCATTCTATTTAGATATGGTGTATGTAGATCTAATTCTTATATAAAGAAAACTTTCTCGTTTCACTTTGTCTCGCTTTCTCTAGAATCTCTAGAAAAAAGAATAGCTCTATCCTTTATTTAATATTTAATAATAAAATAATAAGAGACTATTAAATAAAAATGAGAATACTACTAAATTAGAACCTAATTAAGATAGTAGGACTAATCTATGCAGTATAATTAATGAGAAGTAATACTATAAAATAAAAATAAAGAACTCTATTTCAGAACTATGAGACAGAATATTCTGTTTTCTTATTTACTCTTTACTTTATTTTTTCTATTTAAAGTTGATCAATTTACATAATGTATCTATAAACAAAGTAATAAATATACTTAAAACAAAGTAGGAATTCGCAAAATGGATAAAATCATTGCAGTTATTATAGGGAAGTCTAGAGATATCCTATTTGAAGGAGGACGGGATTCAAATCAGGGAAAGGATCCTTTCTTCTATTGATTTGATAGAAATTCGTTTTTCTTTTCCTGTCTGTATGATTTTGATTTTCGATGAATGAGCCTTTGGTAATGCTTTTATCTCTATTCTATGTCGCAGGCGCCTATCCAGTCTATAAACAAATACTAATGAGAAAATGAAAACTATACTAAACTAAAGAAAACATAGGATAGAGATCCTAAAATCTAAAAAAGGGCATATTAGGGCTATACGGATTCGAACCGTAGACCTTCTCGGTAAAACAGATCAAACGGATTATTATCGAAATGATTTGAACTGTTTCAAAGACCCAACATGCATTTTTTTGCATTGGGCTCTTTCATAAACTGATTTAAAGATCAGTTAGTCCACCATAGTTTTTCTTTACGGAAAGATAATGAGATGGCTCCCTGTGCTCTGATTGATTTTTTGTATTATGATCTATCTAGGAGCAATACCAAAGTGTTTCAAAGGAGGATTACCTTGACTTAGGTCTGCCTCCGGTCTAAATTAAATCAACCTAAGTGAAATGGAGTCTCTATCGTTCCACTGCAAGAGTTAACTATGAGACTTCATACACCTTAAAGTTCATAGAACGAAAAGAAGTTTTTTGGAGGCCCTTATCCTCATTACGCCTAGCATTTAGTGGGCTGGATATTTACCTTATCAACTAGCAAATCCATAAGGGTTCTATTTGATTAGGCACCTGAATTGGCACCTGAATCGGACTGAACCGACTGTTTGTCAGGCTACTGTTCTCCTATTCTCTCGAATCTATGAAGTAAGACATTGATTTTGCAATAAGATCGATTATGTTCATTGCATAATAAGCTCCTTTGAAAAGCATTGGCGCACGTGTAAACGAGTTGCTCTACCGAACTGAGCTATAGCCCTTATCAGAGATATCTTAACATATAGATAATTTCTTGTCAAGATGAATATTTTCTAATGCCAGAGGATACCCCTTTGATCTGTATCTGTTTAGTATTTAGTTTAGTATTTAGTATATAACAGACCAATAACAGAGCGGTATTGCTTAGAAAAGGGATTCAATATATAATCGATCGAAGTAATGGGTCTTCCTTTGTGGTGATAAATTGCCTACTTAACTCAGTGGTTAGAGTATTGCTTTCATACGGCGGGAGTCATTGGTTCAAATCCAATAGTAGGTAAGTAGGTAGAAAAATTACTAGATAGCATTGGACTTACTTCGCTTCGCTATCTAATAACTTTTTCTACCCCTCTTCCCTTTTTCTTTGTATCAACTATAAACCACTGGATTGTCTTCAATTGGATGGGGGAATCCAATTGACAGCCTCGATTCGTATCCTAGCTCGTCTGAGAGCGAGCTTCGCTTCAACCAAATCTTTCGTACCCTCAGCTTTACTCAAGTTAGCTTCGGCTATTTCAAGTGCCTTTTGAGCTTCTTCCGGATCAATATCACTACCCAGTTCCGCATCATTTCCTAAAATGATGATCTCATTATTAACTATTCTCGCAAAACCGCTCCACAGAATCGCTGTTAACCATTGGTCGTTGAGGAGGCGTATTCTCAAAGGACCCATATCTACTGCTGTGTTAATGGGGGCGTGGTTTGGTAATACGCCAATTTGGCCACTATTAGTGGATAAAATGATTTCTTTCACTTCACAATCCCAAATAATTCGCTTAGGAGTCAGTACATAAAGATTTAATTTCATTTCTTCGATTTGTTCTCCTCTTCTAAGGTTATAGCTTTCGTGCTAGCTTCATCGATGTTACCCACCAAATAAAAAGCCTGTTCAGGTAGGCCGTCTAATTCTCCGGAAAGGATTAGTTGAAATCCCCTAATAGTTTCCGCAAGAGCAACATACTTTCCTGGAGAACCAGTAAAAACTTCTGCCACAAAGAACGGTTGTGATAAGAAACGCTCAATTTTTCTTGCTCTTGCTACAGTTAAACGATCCTCTTCCGATAATTCATCCAAGCCAAGAATTGCGATAATGTCCTGAAGTTCTTTGTAACGTTGTAAAGTTTCCTTAACTCTTTGCGCAGTTTCATAATGTTCGTTGCCAACGATCCGAGGCTGTAACATAGTCGAGGTTGAATCTAAAGGATCTACTGCTGGATAAATACCCTTGGAAGCTAATCCTCTGGAAAGTACGGTAGTAGCATCCAAATGTGCAAATGTTGTGGCAGGGGCAGGGTCGGTCAAATCGTCTGCAGGTACATAAACTGCTTGAATCGAAGTTATAGATCCCTTTTTAGTAGAAGCAATTCTTTCTTGCAAAGAACCCATTTCTGTACTAAGAGTAGGTTGATAACCCACTGCGGAGGGCATTCTCCCTAATAAAGCGGATACCTCTGATCCTGCTTGAACAAAACGAAAGATATTATCGATAAATAAAAGCACGTCTTGCTTATTAACATCTCGGAAATATTCCGCCATAGTTAGGGCAGTTAAACCAACTCTCATACGAGCTCCCGGTGGTTCATTCATTTGGCCATAGACTAGAGCTACCTTTGATTCCTCAATATTTTTTTCATTAATTACTCCGGATTCCTTCATTTCCATATAAAGATCATTTCCTTCACGAGTCCGTTCCCCTACTCCACCGAATACGGATACGCCCCCATGAGCTTTAGCAATGTTATTGATTAATTCCATGATCAGTACTGTTTTACCTACTCCAGCCCCCCCAAATAGTCCTATTTTTCCTCCACGTCGATAAGGAGCTAAAAGATCGACGACCTTAATACCTGTTTCAAAGATGGATAATTTCGTATCTAACTCGATAAAGGCAGGCGCAGATCTATGAATAGGGAACGTTGCACTACTATCTACAGGACCCAAATTGTCAACAGGCTCCCCAAGAACGTTGAAAATTCGTCCGAGAGTAGCTCCACCGACCGGAACACTGAGAGGAGCTCCCGTGTCAATCACTTCCATTCCTCTCATCAACCCGTCCGTAGCACTCATAGCTACAGCTCTAACTCGATTATTTCCTAATAATTGTTGTACCTCACAAGTCACATTAATTTGCTTATCGGCAGTGTCTCTACTCTGGACTACCAAAGCGTTATAAATATAAGGTAACTTGCCTGGGGGAAAAGTGACATCCAGCACGGGTCCAATAATTTGATCGATACGACCTGTACTTTTTTCTTCAATTGTGGAAACCCCGGGAGGAGAAGTAGTAGGATTGGTTCTCATAATTATCACATAATTAAAAAAAAGGAATTTGTCGAAATTTTTCTTTTTTTATTGTTGAATAATGCCAAATCAAATCAAAAAAAATCCAAAAGTAAAAAGGAAATGAATTAGTTAATTCAATAAGAGAGAAAAGGGGACCAGGACTTGATTTCGTTGCCCAAGCGAATCCCATTCAATCGTTTACTCATGGAATGAGTCCATTGGAAAGTTCAATCAATCTTTTTTTTCATATACATTTTGCCTTTTGTGGAGGATCTGTGCCTACTCTACTTTCCTATCTAGGACTTCGATATACAAAATATATACTACTGTGAAGCATAGATTGCTGTCAACAAAGAATTTTATTAGTATTTAGTTAGGTATTTGCATTCAAAATAAGAAAAGAGAACTATTAAGAACTTGTAAAATAAGGATTAGGAATTAATTTGGGTTGCGCTATATCTATCAAAGAGTATACAATAATTATGGATTTGGTAAATCAAATCCATGGTTTAATAACGAACCGTGTTAACTTACCATAACAACAACTCAATTCCTATCGAATTCCTATATTGGAATTCCTATAGGATAGAACATACACAGGGTGTACGCATTATATATGAATGAAACATATTCATTAACCTAAGCATGCCCTCAATTTTCTTTAATGAGTTGATATTATATTAATTGAATATCCTTTTTGTTTTACGAGATTTTTGCTAAAGTTTCATTTACGCCTAATTAACATCGAGTAGACCCTGTTATTGTGAGAATTCTTAATTCAAGAGTTATAGGGAGGGACTTATGTCACCACAAACAGAAACTAAAGCAGGTGTTGGATTTCAAGCTGGTGTTAAAGATTATAAATTGACTTACTACACCCCAGAGTATGAAACTAAGGATACTGATATCTTGGCAGCATTCCGAGTAAGTCCTCAGCCTGGGGTTCCGCCCGAAGAAGCAGGGGCTGCAGTAGCTGCCGAATCTTCTACTGGTACATGGACAACTGTTTGGACTGATGGACTTACCAGTCTTGATCGTTACAAAGGACGATGCTATCACATCGAGCCTGTTGCTGGGGAAGACAACCAATGGATCTGTTATGTAGCTTATCCATTAGACCTATTTGAAGAGGGTTCCGTTACTAACATGTTTACTTCCATTGTAGGTAACGTATTTGGTTTCAAAGCCCTACGTGCTCTACGTTTGGAGGATCTACGAATTCCCCCTACTTATTCAAAAACTTTCCAAGGCCCGCCTCATGGTATCCAAGTTGAAAGAGATAAGTTGAACAAGTACGGTCGTCCTTTATTGGGATGTACTATTAAACCAAAATTGGGATTATCCGCAAAAAATTATGGTAGAGCGTGTTATGAGTGTCTACGTGGTGGACTTGATTTTACCAAAGATGATGAAAACGTAAACTCACAACCATTTATGCGCTGGAGAGACCGTTTTGTCTTTTGTGCCGAAGCTATTTATAAATCACAGGCCGAAACCGGTGAAATCAAGGGGCATTACTTGAATGCGACTGCGGGTACATGTGAAGAAATGATTAAGAGAGCTGTATTTGCAAGAGAATTAGGGGTTCCTATTGTAATGCATGACTACTTAACTGGGGGATTCACCGCAAATACTACTTTGGCTCATTATTGCCGCGACAATGGCCTACTTCTTCACATTCACCGTGCAATGCATGCAGTTATTGATAGACAGAAAAATCATGGTATGCATTTCCGTGTATTAGCTAAAGCATTGCGTATGTCTGGGGGAGATCATATCCACTCCGGTACAGTAGTAGGTAAGTTAGAAGGGGAACGCGAAATGACTTTAGGTTTTGTTGATTTATTGCGCGATGATTTTATTGAAAAAGATCGTGCTCGCGGTATCTTTTTCACTCAGGACTGGGTATCCATGCCAGGTGTTATACCGGTAGCTTCAGGTGGTATTCATGTTTGGCATATGCCAGCTCTGACCGAAATCTTTGGGGACGATTCTGTATTACAATTTGGTGGAGGAACTTTAGGACATCCTTGGGGAAATGCACCTGGTGCAGCAGCTAATCGAGTGGCTTTAGAAGCCTGTGTACAAGCTCGTAACGAAGGGCGCGATCTTGCTCGCGAAGGTAATGAAATTATCCGAGCAGCTTGCAAATGGAGTCCTGAACTAGCCGCAGCTTGTGAAGTATGGAAGGCGATCAAATTCGAGTTCGAGCCGGTAGATACTATTGATTAACTAGATAAAACTAAAGATAAAGAAGGTATAAATAAAAAAGAAACGAAATAAAAAGAGAAAAAAATCAGTTATGAAATGCAGTAATTCTTCTTTATTCTTCTAATTGATTGCAATTAAACTCGGCTCAATCTTTTTTAGAAAAAAAAGATTGAGCCGAATAAAAATAGATCATGATATGATCATGAGACTTGACAAATTGAGATTCGTCTATTCTATATATCTAGAATATATATATTAAGGTATAATACAATAAAGAAATACAAATAAAATAATAAAATAATAAAATATAGTATTATCATATGATAATGATAATGGAATCAAATACGCAGTATTTACAGAAAAAAGTCTTCGTTTATTGGGAAAGAATCAATATACTTTTAATGTCGAATCGGGATTCACTAAGACAGAAATAAAGCATTGGGTCGAACTCTTCTTTGGTGTTAAGGTGGTAGCTGTGAATAGCCATCGACTACCTGGAAAAGGTAGAAGAATAGGACCTATTCTGGGCCATACAATGCATTACAGACGTATGATCATTACCCTTCAACCGGGTTATTCTATTCCACTTCTAGATAGAGAAAAAAACTAAAGGAGAATGAATGAAAAAAGACATAGTTTGGAAGTTAGACCTTTTTATAGGACTCTCTTTCAATTTCAAAAAAGAGGACGTTTGAAACTTTTAACAGGCGTAATCGTGAGTCAACAAGTGACTCGAACTGTGTGTAAAAAAAGAAGCAGTTTTTTTTTTTTCAAAATGCTAGAACTAGATAAGGAAGTTTTCTATAACCTTGAGAAAAAGGATAAAAAGGTAGTTTTTTTTTAGTTTATGACTCCGATCAAGAGCGAGAAATCCTTGATTTGGGATTGGACATAGAACCTGGACCCATCGTAGAGACGTTTAGTTCAAAAGAAAGGATCGTATCCTGATGGTAAGAATTATACTTTCGTGGAAATACAGCGCTATAGACTTCAATGCGGTAGAGTAGACGTTTTGTTTCTAATTTTTCTGGACCAAACCTCCGCTCCGACCCAACGATACAATGAATTTTTTCTGTTCATATTCATAAATAAAAAAGATTCGGAATCGCAATGCTACTATATGCGTCCAGAGGAGTATTTGGAATAATATTCTTCTATAATCCATTATTGCGGGGGGTCTTACTAACAGGGCTTCGCTGCACGGGACAGGTCTTCGTCGAAAAGCTAACTCCACCCGGCATTTTCATACCCTTTCTTTGGGTGGTATATCGCCTTTTAAAGTCTAAGAGGGTAGTAGGGGATCTATAGTAGGTAAGATAATTTGCCCTTTGATTTTGATTGAATATACTATTTTTCCGCCTTTACCACGCATTATTGTATGCGCTTCTAGAGAAGTATGTATGCAGGAAGTAAATTCTAACCGCTTTCTTTTGAATCCAATTTCAAATTAGATTAGAAAGATAGAAAGGCCATGAGGATGGGAAAATCAAAATAAAATCTTTTTAATTAGTTCTCCTTTTTTGGAATTTTCTTATTATCCTTTCATTTTTTTTACAGAATATTTTTCAAACTAAAAATAAAAAATACAATACAATAGTCAATATTCCTTATAATAGATATACTTAATTATATCATAAGAATCTTAAGATATTTTTCGACTAGATAGAAATAGTAAATTTGAATTGAGACACCTATTCCATGACGGATTTAAACTTACCTTCTATTTTCGTGCCTTTAGTAGGCTTAGTATTTCCGGCAATTGCAATGACTTCTTTATTTCTTTATGTGCAAAAAAATAAGATTGTCTAGTATTTTTTAGTGTAAGTAATATAATATGGTAGGGTATGTGGCTTTTTCTACACACACTTTCTACACACAAATGAAAAACGGTTATGGATGCGGATATAGGCTACGAGCATAAATGCATGAATATGCAGAGCCAGGTATAGCGAGTTTTATTTTATTTATTTTAATTGAATCAACGAATATTTTTTGAATAGAAAGTCAATGTATCTAACCTATTATTTCACAGGAGTACTAGTTGCTGAAGGCGATTTCAGAATCAAAAAAAGTAAAGTCAAAATTATTTAGCTTATTCTCTCAATTTCAATCGACCGCTGCTGGATTTAGTATATCTAATATGAATTGGCGATCAGAACACATATGGGTAGAACTTCTAAAAGGTTCTCGAAAAAGGGGTAATTTTTTCTGGGCCTGTATTCTTTTTCTAGGTTCACTAGGATTCTTATCGGTTGGGATTTCCAGTTATCTTGGTAAGAATATTATATCTATACTTCCATCTCAAGAAATTCTTTTTTTTCCGCAGGGGGTCGTGATGTCTTTCTACGGAATCGCAGGCCTATTCATTAGCTCCTACTTGTGGTGTACTATTTTGTGGAATGTAGGTAGTGGTTATGACCGATTCGATAGAAAAGAGGGAATAGTGTGCATTTTTCGTTGGGGATTCCCTGGAATAAAACGTCGCGTCTTCCTTCGATTCCTTATGCGGGATATCCAATCAATTAGAATTCAGGTTAAAGAGGGTCTTTATCCTCGTCGTATTCTTTATATGGAAATCCGGGGCCAGGGGATCATTCCCTTGACTCGTACTGATGATAAATTTTTTACTCCACGAGAAATTGAACAAAAAGCTGCCGAATTGGCCTATTTCTTGCGCGTACCAATTGAAGTATTTTGAGGTATCTTTTTTGAACTGAGTTGAATGAAGAAAAGAAGAATTGGAAGAAGAAAAGTTTTCTCAACACAGGGAGGAAGTCCCTTCTAAATTGGATTTGTTATTGTAAGGGGATTTTTAAGTATTTATCTAAAGGAAGGAACAAACGAGGATAAGAGAAATTTGCTTTTAATTTTTTTTTATCCAAGTTAGATATATCGCATACTATTCTTCCTTTTTCATCCGAAAGGGCTTTTTTTTTATTCTATTTCACTATTTCATTCCATCTAGATCTAAGAAAGAACCCAATGCACTGAAATTCCACTAATAACTAATATACAAAAAAGAAGAATAGATACAGGGTATCAAACCTATAGAGTTTTTGCTTCAAAGAAATAGAAATATCATGAAATAGAAATATCATCATATAGAGTCAGGGAATGGAATAGAGTCAGCGAATGAAGCATATTCATTAACAACTCCATTTACAGATCAAAAATGAAAAAAAAGAAAGCATTGCCTTCTTTACTATATCTTGTATTTATCGTACTTTTGCCTTGGGGGGTCTCTTCCTCATTTAACAAATGTCTGGAACTTTGGATTAAGAATTGGTGGAATACCAGGCAATCCGAAACTCTCTTAACTGATATTCAAGAGAAAAGGATTCTAGAAAGATTCATAGAATTAGAAGAACTTTCTCTCTTGGACGAGATGATAAAAGGGAAACTAAAGACACATGTACAAAAACCTCCTACAGGAATACACAAGGAAATAATACAATGGGTCAAAATAAATAATGAGGATCATCTCCATACCATTTTGCATTTCTCGACAAATATAATCTGTTTGGCTATTCTAAGTGGTTCTTTTTTTCTGGGTAAAGAGGAACTTGTCATTTTGAATTCTTGGGTTCAGGAATTCTTCTATAATTTAAATGACTCAATAAAAGCTTTTTTTATTCTTTTAGTTACTGATTTTTTTGTTGGATTTCACTCCACCCGTGGTTGGGAACTAGTAATTCGTTGGGTCTACAACGATTTTGGATGGGCTCCTAACGAGCTTATTTTCACTATTTTTGTTTGTAGTTTTCCAGTAATTCTAGATACATGTTTGAAATTTTGGGTCTTTTTTTGTTTAAATCGTCTATCTCCTTCGCTTGTAGTCATTTATCATTCAATTAGTGAAGCATAAATTCATTTGATCTCCCGATATTAATATTAATCAAATTAGCAAGCATCTTTTTTTAGAAAGAAAGCCCTTTTCCATTTTAGCAAAATTCTTTCTATTTATACCTACTTTAAGGTATTCATCATTGCAGTACAACTGTTGCAGTAGAATGACAACAGATTCGTGTATAGGGAACTAGATTAGCTTAGCTACCTATCTAATTTATTGTAGAAATTCTGGGATCTGCGATTGGACATGGAAAATAGAAATACTTTTTCTTGGGTAAAGGAACAGATAACTCGATCGATTTCTGTATCGATCATGATATACGTAATAACTCGGACATCTATTTCAAATGCATATCCCATTTTTGCGCAGCAGGGTTATGAAAACCCACGAGAAGCAACTGGACGAATTGTATGTGCCAATTGCCATTTAGCTAGCAAGCCCGTCGATATTGAAGTTCCCCAAGCTGTGCTTCCCGATACTGTATTTGAAGCAGTTCTTCGAATTCCTTATGATATGCAATTGAAACAAGTTCTTGCTAATGGAAAAAAGGGAGGGTTGAATGTAGGTGCTGTTCTTATTTTGCCCGAGGGATTCGAATTAGCGCCGCCCGATCGTATTTCCCCTGAGTTAAAAGAAAAGATAGGAAATCTTGCTTTTCAGAGTTATCGTCCCGATAAAAAAAACATTCTTGTGATAGGCCCTGTTCCCGGTAAGAAATATAGTGAAATTGTCTTTCCCATTCTTTCCCCTGATCCTGCTACGAAGAAAGATGCTCATTTCTTAAAATATCCCATATATGTAGGGGGAAACCGAGGAAGAGGACAGATCTATCCTGATGGTAGCAAGAGTAACAATACAGTCTATAATGCTACGTCAACAGGTATAGTAAGAAAAATACTACGTAAAGAAAAGGGGGGGTATGAAATATCCATAGTTGATGCATCAGATGGACGCCAAGTGATTGATATTATACCTCCCGGACCAGAACTTCTTGTTTCAGAGGGGGAATCCATCAAGCTTGATCAACCATTAACAAGCAATCCTAATGTGGGAGGTTTTGGTCAGGGGGACGCAGAAATCGTGCTTCAGGATCCATTACGTGTCCAAGGCCTTTTGTTCTTCTTCGCATCCGTTATTTTGGCACAAGTTTTTTTGGTTCTCAAAAAGAAACAGTTTGAAAAGGTTCAATTGTACGAAATGAATTTCTAGGTCCCGGGATTTCTTACCATCAAGTTGGTAAAAAGCCTCGATTTATTGGCAATTGCTAGAATTATCTATGATCTATTTTGGAAATCCTTTTTTTGTTTAGACTGCTTTTTGTTTATGAGATGTCTGGAATTCCTTATTTATATCCCATGCAAAAGAAGAGAATCCAAGGCAAAGGCGAGAACAATCAAATTAAAATTTCTTCTTTTTCGGAGGGATTGCAGGTCTTCTTAATCGTCTATTCGGCACAAGAAAAAGCCTTTTTCTTGTGCCGATTCTTCTTGTATCAAAATAAGAATCCTTTTTCTTCCTAATTCGTCAAAGATTACTATTTCTTCTTTATTCGGGTCTGTCTCTTGGACCTCTTTTTCTTTTGCTTAGGTTTAGCCGAGGTAGTGGACAAACAGAGGGGAAGAAAATATGGCGGGGGAAAAATTTCTTGTGATTGTGAGCAAATTGCTTGGCTTGTTTAATTAAGTTCAACTTCAAATTTACAGAAATTTTGCAAAAAAAAAGTAAACTCTTCCATTGAAGGTTTTTTTATTTTTAGGCTAGTTGAATAGTTTTGATTAAGGTTTTATTAGTTTATTACTCGAAACTAAATCAAGGATTTTCAGGATACTTCCTTCGTGGAATAAGATATTGGATCCTCGAGTGATCTCTTTTTCTTGTTGCTTCATAAGAGTGAATCGAATAGATTCAATTCGCGTTATAAGAGTAAAATAAAAATTCCGCGGGTCCTTTCCGCTCTAATCAGATAAAGGGGGGTAAGGACCCGCTAAGCTCCTACTTTTTCATGTTTACAATCTGGTCCCTCCGATTACTATAGAGATGAACCCAATCCAGAATATGAACCATAAAAGAAAACACCTACTAAACCAATCACAGCAATACCAGCTACAGTACCTATCAGCCAAAGAGGAATTCTTCCAGTAGTATCGGCCATTTCCCCTACTTTCCTCCACATTTTATCAATTGGTCATGCTAGAGACAAAAACAGTCATGGGTAGTTATAAGGATGGTATCCTTCCAAATGGGATAAGAGAATTCTTATTAGTCTCTTTCTTTCTCTCAATTGAAGAAGTAATTGGAAAATAAAACAGCAAGTACAAAAATGAGTAATAAACCCCAGTATAGACTGGTACGATTCAATTCAACATTTTGTTCATTCGGGTTTGATTGTGTCATAGTTCTATAGTTGGAATTTGTTTTATCGTTGGATGAACTGCATTGCTGATATTGATCCCAAGAAAAAAACAGTAGGTACAGCTAGTCCGTGAATAGCCAGCCATCGCACTGTAAAAATAGGATAGGTTCGATCTATGGTCATTGAGGGCCTCCTAAAAGGATCTACTAAATTCATCGAGTTGTTCTAAAGAATCAAAACGGTCGGTTATTAACGGAATTCCTTGTCGGCTTTCCGTGAAATACTCGTTTGGCCTAGGACTTCCAAACACGTCATAAGCTAAACCCGTACTGACAAATAACCAACCCGCAATGAATAGGGAAGGTATAGTAATGCTATGAATAACCCAGTATCGAATACTGGTAATAATATCAGCAAAAGAACGTTCTCCCGTGCTTCCAGACATGCTGAACTCCCAAAATTTTTGTACATTCAAAAAAGGAATTGATTCCGTAAAAGATGGGATCGACCAGTAAATAGAAAATTACTGATATTTCATCCTTGTGAGATTGTCAATTTTGTACCAAAGGTGTATTTTGAGTATACCGAATTAGTATAGCTATCCTTCCTATGGCACAGCAATCTGGTTTTGCCTGGTTCCGAAACATAATTACTTTTTTATTTTTTTTTTGTCTATAGGTAAGCTATATGTTATTCAAGGCATCAATAGAAAACCCCATTTTTGTAGGTTCTACTTACTTTTCATTGGCTTCGGAATAATAGAGTAATTCGGAATAGCAGCCAAAATCTTGGGAAAATCTAAGTTAATGATCAATAGGTTTGGATAAATAATTTAGGAAGGATATTCTCATACTGACACAATACAAGGACAAGTATATGTGAAATCTATCCTTTCATAATTCGTAATTCATCCTTGTATTGTTTGTTGGATTAGGTCTAACTTTCTTGACCAAACTGCGAGCGCGGAACTTTACGAGATGAAATAGGGAAAGACAGAAGATAGAATAGAACTTAAAAGGATAATTGAAGTGACTCGTCTTCGAATCTACTTTGGTTGGAGTTCGAAAAAGGAATAAAAATAAAGTAAATTCAAGGAAGAGCTTTCTTTTTTTTTTTTTTTTAACAGCCCCTTGGCAGGTCGTGGAATGCTTTTGTTCTCCTCTTATTCCATATGGAATACAATCAGTTAAAATAAGAAGGAATAGGGGAATATTCGATCGTTCACTCCAAAAAGAGGGTCCTATTGAAAAAGAAATTATCCAAAATAGAAAGAAGTTTTTTTTTTCAAATTCAATTGTTTATTTATCTCTTATTCAAAAATTTCCCTGAAAATTGAATTTCTTTTTTTCATTCAATGGGGTTAGATGATCTAGTTCTTAATATTATTACTTTACTCAATTGACAAATTCCACAACAAATCTCTTGATTCGGAATTAGGGACTCATGTATCATCTGATGAATCCACTTTCTTTTACACTTCTGTATCTTACTCTATCTTGTTTTTTAGTATTATCTAAAATAACTGATGAATTATGAATTTTCCATAACTTAGGTAAATGCTTTACCAACATATGTAGTGTAGTAAAAAAAAATAAATGGAATTTAACTCTTTCATGCTTACTTTAACTAGTTATTTTGGTTTTCTACTGGCTGCTTTAACTATAACCCCAGCTCTATTTATTGGCTTGAACAAGATACGCCTTATTTGAATTGACTGAATAATTATAATTCAGAAAAGAAAAATCTTTCTTTGGGATTCCTGGCATTCTACGACTCTTTTCCAGACTAATTAGGAATTCTTTTCTTGGTCATTGAGATTCGTGGATAATTTAGAGTACTATTTAGGGATAGATCGTACCTCTTTTTTTATCCCCTCGAACAAATCGAAATGATTGAAGTTTTTCTATTTGGAATCGTCTTAGGCCTAATTCCTATTACTTTAGCGGGATTATTCGTGACTGCGTATTTGCAATACAGGCGTGGGGATCAGTTGGATCTTTGATTGAGTCATTTTTTTTTTTTGATTGACCTCCTCCAGACCAGAGAGGAGGTCAAATTGAAATTGGAGTTACAATTCAATTTTGTTAAGTTATTTTACTCTGCTTCGACATAAAATAGATGGAATCACGCTCTGTAGGATTTGAACCTACGACATCGGGTTTTGGAGACCCGCGTTCTACCGAACTGAACTAAGAGCGCTTTCATTCATTCAAAAAGAAAATCTTTTTCTATTCCTAATGTATCTCACGTACGTATAGTCTCCACAAATTCAAGTTATACCCACTTTACTTTAATTGATCTCGTCGCTACTGCCTATAAAGAAGAAAGAAGTAATAGGTAGGGATGACAGGATTTGAACCTGTGACATTTTGTACCCAAAACAAACGCGCTACCAAGCTGCGCTACATCCCTTTTCCAAATTAAATTGTTGTACAATGCCATTGTACACAATTCCTGTCTTCTTTTCCACATCATAATTTTCTTCTTCTTTCTTTCTCTATCTATATATAGAACCCTCGTGTCATTTCTTCTTTTTGGTCTCATATAATTAAGGAATTATATACATATAAAATCCAATATAATTTCGCCTATAAAAGAAGGATTACTTTTCCTTGGTAATATATAGGAAGAAGGGGTCATCTTTTTCTTTTTTAGGGATAGGAAAATTTCGTCGATATGGTTCATTTTATATATAGCATAACAATCTTGGGCAAGAGTTTATGATCATATATGTATTCCAACAAGGAAGGAGGATTTTCAATGCGGGATATAAAAACATATCTCTCTGTAGCACCCGTGCTAAGTACTCTATGGTTTGGTGCTTTAGCAGGTTTATTGATAGAAATTAATCGTTTATTCCCAGATGCTTTGTCATTCCCTTTTTTTTAATTCTAGTTATTGCTATGGGAGGGATAGATTTCTTCGTGATATGACAAAATTTGATCCTTTTCAATCTTTTTTTAGTATCGGAAGGAAAAAGAAAGAAAAGATGGATTGGGTTGAACCTCAGAGTCATTAAAAATTTGGTAAACCCCATTTTTGAAAATAGAAATTCAATTTAAAGGGGTACCCAAGCTAAATAAGGCCTCAGAAATCAGAGCATAGAAAAGGCGGGGCTGGCTAATTAAATGAAAGGATTTCGAACCAAAATCTTTGCTAATTCGACAAGGATTGTATTCTTTAATTATTTCTCTATTTTTTATTACTTAATTAAAGAATAAAAAAAAATTATTCTAATGAATTTTATTCTTCTTCTTCGGATTCAAAATAGAAGAATAAAAGAATAAGTAGAAGAATTAAGTTAAGTCAATCCAAAAAGAAAAGGAGGTTCATGGCCAAGGGAAAAGATGTTAGAATCAGAGTTATTTTGGAATGCATCAGTTGTGTTCGAAAAGGTGCCAATGAGGAATCGACGGGGATTTCTAGATATAGTACTCAAAAGAATCGCCACAATACACCCGGACAATTAGAATTCAAAAAATTTTGTCGTTATTGTCGCAAGCATACGACTCATCACGAAATAAAGAAATAGGAACATCGTGTGTTTGATCTTTCCAAACAACAGAAAGAGTAAGAACTTCATATTTAATATATAAAGAAAACATAGTATAGAATACAAAATACAAATCAACTCATCTGATTTCCGGTAGATATTATTTCATATGTATAGAGGGTATTCATATACTATAATATGAATCAAATAAGATATGGATCAAAGAAAAACTACTTCTTCTGGATCCTAAATTAATAAAATAAAGAAGTGAATTTTCAAATTTTCAAATTTTAAATAAGGAATAAATCATGTATACATCTAAACAACCTTTTCTTAAATCTAAGCAACCCTTTAGTAAATCCAAGCAAACTTTTAATAAATCCAAGCAACCCTTTCGTAAATCCAAGCAAACTTTTCGTAAATTCAAGCAACCTTTTCGTAAATCTAAACAACCTTTTCGTAGGCGTCCCCGGATTGGCCCGGGAGATCGAATTGATTATAGAAACATGAGTTTAATTAATAGATTTATTAGTGAACAAGGAAAAATATTATCGAGACGAATAAATAGATTAACCTTGAAACAACAACGATTAATTACTCTTGCTATAAAACAGGCTCGTATTTTATCTTTCTTACCGTTTCGTAACTATGAGAACGAAAAGCAATTTCAAGCCCAGTCAATTTCAATAATTACAGGTTCTAGACCCAGAAAAAATAGACATATTCCTCAATTAACGCAAAAGTACAATTCCAATCGAAACTTAAGAAACAACAACCAAAATTTAAGAAACAACAACCGGAACTTAAGTTCCGATTGTTGATGTTTTATTCGAATTCGAAAGGGCCAGACCTATATATATTATAAAGAAAGTAATCCAGCTCGTTGATTCCTACCACTTAATCTTAATTTATTGTATCTTCCCGGAGTTCCCTCTCCGGGAATTCATCTTTTATTATTCCAGTATATTACTTTATTTATACCTTTAATTGATGATCTTTATTTTATTGGAAATCGTGTAAAGATTATTTGGATTTGATACAGCTACTTGTGCAAGCATTTTACGATTAAGAATCAATTTCTTCTTGTACAGGTTGTGTATTAATTTACTATAACTATCGAATACTTTATATACCCGCGTTGCTGCGTTTATCCGAGTGATCCACAAACGACGAAAATCCCTCTTTTGCCTACCTCTATCTCGATGAGAGGAAACAAAAGCTCTTTTTACCTGTTGGGTAATCATTCGATTAAGTCTTAAATGAGCCCCTCTAAAGTTTGAGGCAAATGATCGCATTTTTGTTCGTCGTCTCCGGGCTATATATCCTCGCGGAACTCTGGTCATTGAATCAAATTAACCTTAATGAATAACTAATGATTTCTCTTCTTTTAGCCACCCTTTTTCTCATTAATAACAAAACTAATTATTCCGATATATAAAATATTAATTCCAATGGCTTTTGCTATAGTAACCTTCCCAACCACGATTTTTTATTCCACTCCGTTCAGTTATTTCTATACGAAATAACAAATTCATTCTAATAATACTAAAAAAAATAGTGGGTTCCATCGTTTCTATGGTTCCCTTTTAAACGGTGAGGCCCTCTCTATACACCGGAGCCCTTTCTTTCATCAAAAGGTATTGCGAACTTGTATAGTCCACATTCTTTGGCTCTACCTATCCATTATAGAGTAAATAGCTCTTTTCACAATAAGAGTTATCCATACAGTGACGGTATTTAATTATGAAAGTTGGCTAAGTAGCTGACCCTGTTAGTCCGTTCTTTTAAGATAAAGGAGCATAAGCCTTTTTCTTTTTATTACTATTTCCTCCGCTTAATGGATAACCATTTGCTACCAATGGGAGAATTGCTTCTTATTTCCAATTTAGATAATTGGATTTGCACCAAAGGAAACCATAAATTCCATATACCATAGAAATCTAGGATAGAGAAGCTATATCCTATTCATTGGTACTAATCATGGATACTTCAATTTTTTTTATATTTGTTTGAAGTCATGATCTGAACGAGTCGCACATACACCCTAGCACATGTTCCTCGACGCTGAGGGCATCCTTTAAGCGCGGCCGTTTTTCGAGCATTTCGTATTGGCTGTCTTGCGTTTCTAATAAGTTGTTTAACCGTCGGCATGTTGTATGTATATAGAAAAAAATGGATTGGTTTAGATCCATCTTAACCTGATGATTGCTCATCATGAAGTCTTTCTATTTTCTATTAAATCGAGGAAAACACGAATTTAGCTGTGAAATAACTTTACAAGAAATCCGGACACTACCAATCCTTAAACATTTCTGGAAACCACACTGGATCAGTATCGCAGTGCTTGTCAATCATTTCATCCCCTACAATATCGACAAGTCCATAAGCTTTGGCTTCGT
>NW_028259461.1:12543852-12579825 GCF_056163025.1 Triticum urartu | reverse complement strand
CCCAGACAAAATGAGCACCTAAGAAAAAAAGACCATATGCAGATAATGAAGAACCATAAGACTGAATGACTTGCGATGCCTGTGCCCACAAGAAATCTCGAAGCCACCCATTAATCGTAATGGAACTCTGTGCAAAGTTTCCCCCTGTAATATGAGTTACCACCCCTTGATCACTTATAGTACCCCAAACATCCGACTGCATTTTCCAACTGAAATGGAAAATGACTACCGAAATTGCATTGTACATCCAGAATAAACCTAAGAAAACATGATCCCAGGCGGATACTTGACATGTTCCCCCTCGGCCAGGCCCATCGCAAGGAAAGCGAAAACCTAGATTTGCTTTATCGGGTATCAAACGGGAACTCCGAGCAAATAAAACACCTTTCAAAAGTATTAATACAGTCACATGTATGGTAAATGCATGAATGTGATGGACTAAAAAATCTGCGGTTCCTAATGGAATAGGTAACAAAGCCACTTTGCCACCTACTGCTACTAACTCGCCGCCTCCCCACGTTAAGCTAGTACTTGTTGTTGCACCAGGAGCTGTTACGCCAGGCGCAGTAGCATGGATATTTTGTACCCATTGAGCAAAGATAGGTTGTAATTGTATGGCAGTATCCGAAAACATATCTTGTGGACGGCCTAAAGCACTCATGGTATCATTATGAATGTACAAGCCAAAACTGTGAAAACCTAGAAATATACATACCCAGTTAAGGTGGGATATGATTGCATCGCGGTGTCTAAGGACGCGATCTAATAGATCGTTGTATCGAGTAGTTGGATCATAGTCTCTTACCATAAAAATTGCTGCATGTGCAGCAGCACCGACTATTAGAAATCCGCCAATCCACATGTGGTGTGTGAACAAGGAAAGTTGTGTACCATAGTCAGTAGCTAGGTATGGATAGGGAGGCATAGAATACATATGATGAGCTACAACAATGGTTGTAGAGCCTAGCATAGCTAGGTTAAGAGATAATTGAGCATGCCATGACGTTGTTAAGATTTCATAAAGACCCTTATGGCCTTGTCCTGTAAATGGGCCCTTGTGAGCCTCCAAAATATCTTTAAGTCCATGGCCAATACCCCAATTGGTCCTATACATATGACCTGCGATTAGGAAAAGAATAGCAATAGCTAAATGATGGTGCGCAATATCGGTCAGCCAGAGACCACCGGTTACTGGATCTAGTCCTCCGCGAAAAGTCAGAAATTCTGCGTATTTGGACCAATTTAAAGTGAAAAAAGGGGTTGCTCCTTCGGCAAAACTAGGATAAAGTTGAGCCAAAAGGTCCCGATTCAAGATAAATTCATGAGGAAGTGGTATCTCTTTAGGATCCACCCCAGCGTCAAGAAATTGGTTAATTGGTAAAGATACATGAATTTGGTGCCCCGCCCAAGAAAGAGACCCAAGTCCTAATAATCCCGCTAAGTGGTGATTCAACATGGATTCTACATCTTGGAACCAGGCCAATTTGGGAGCGGCTTTGTGATAATGGAACCAACCAGCAAAAAGCATTAACGCTGCAAAAATCAATGCACCAATTGCAGTACAATAGAGTTGTAATTCACTAGTTATTCCAGATGCTCGCCAAAGCTGAAAAAAACCAGAGGTTATTTGGATTCCTCGGAAACCCCCGCCTACATCACCATTCAATATTTCTTGCCCTACTATAGGCCAAACTACCTGAGCACTGGGTCCAATGTGAGTAGGATCACTTAGCCATGCTTCATAATTGGAAAAACGGGCGCCATGAAAGTACATGCCACTCAACCAAAGAAAGATAATGGAAAGTTGCCCGAAATGAGCACTAAAGACTTTTCGAGAAATCTCCTCCAAATCACCAGTATGACTATCGAAATCGTGAGCATCAGCATGTAGGTTCCAGATCCAAGTGGTAGTATCAGGGCCCTTAGCTAGTGTTCTTGAGAAATGGCCGGGTCTGGCCCATTCCTCAAAAGATGTTTTTACAGGATCCCTATCCACAACAATTTTTACTTCTGGTTCCGGCGAACGAATAATCATTAAGTCCTCCTCTTTCCGGACAAGACATACAAAGAGACCCGCCAACTGTCTTTTTAGTGAATCTTTGAAAGATATATATTTTGAAAGATAGATTTTGAAAGATAGATTTTGAAAGATAGATATTGTGATTAGTTCTTTTCTTTACTATCTACCATCCTTCTATTTTTTTTTTAGTTATTCACTGGAGCAATTATATATTGAAGTCAATCCGAGGCAAGTGTTCGGGTCTATTATGACATAAAGATTAGGTGCCTAACGGACATTGTTTATCTTGAAAAACAAATATTTCTCGACGTAAGAAAAAAATCTTTTTTATTTTTAATTTAAGAAACTAGTGTATTTTTTTTGAGGGCATAAGCTCCTATCTATATCTACTTTCCTTGAGCATAATATAGGGTTTTTTATTTGATTCTAAATTCCAAGATAACTCATTAGAATTATTAATAAGATGGTCCTAATATATTAGCAATATTTAGATTGCCCCCTCTTTTTATTCACTTTATTACTTCTATTCTAGACCCTATCCCTATGGTTTATTCTTATGAAATATCATATAAAATAGAAGGTATAAGAAATGGATATAATGAAATTCTTGATTCGATCTTACGACCTAATTTATTTGATTAATGGATCAACAACCAAACCACCCATTTTATGAAAAAGAAGGAGCATGGTCTTATTCAAATTCAAAGCGCTTCGTAATCTTCAACCAGTTCTGTGCTTCAATATAATTTCCCGGAGTAAGCGCTATAGCTTGTTTCCAATATTCAGCAGCTTGATCAAACCAAGCTTCCGCAATTTCCGAATCACCCTGTAGAATGGCCTGTTCTCCTCGGTCGGAATAGGAAGTTCCTTCCCTTAGAACCGTACTTGAGAGTTTCCTACCTCATACGGCTCAGAAATTGCTATCTGAATTTCCCCTATCTTAACTGAATTCGATTTATCAAAAATCGATCCAATTTGTTCTTGGGTTAAGCAGAAGAAATTAATTACCTAAGTTTCAAACCCTAATTTTTATCAATAATCAGTTTGATCTTTTTTCCCACCTTCAGAAGAATGAAGCATAGATAGATATAGAGCCTTCGTTCAAATTTTCTGAGAGGTAACTATCCCGGTTTCATATATGAAATCTCTATAGAATCCTTGAAAAAGACTTTTTTCCATAAGAAAGAAAAAAGAACTTACTATCTTTGGGATCTGATACTACACCGCTGCTTAATCCCTTAGTGGATCGGCTCTATTACATAAGCGGATTCCTAAATTTTGCCCCATATCATGGGATAAGTAAGCAGTTTTTTTTAGTTGTATCGACCCAGTCGCTCACTAATTGATCTTTACGGTGCTTTCTCTATCAATTTGAGAAACTTTATCCATAGAGTAGTAGTATAGGCCATACTTTCTTCGTTTTTTGATTCTCGTGAAGTGTCCTTCCTTCCTACAGCTGATAGGGAAAAATCGTTGTTTTTACGATCCCTATGTAGAAAGCCCTTTTTTTCTAGTATTTACTAGAAAATTTGATCCTCTCTTTTTTTTTTTTCTTTCTATAGTGGAGATAGTCGCACGTAATGACAGATCACGGCCATATTATTAAAAGCTTGCGGTAAGAAGGGGTTTCGTTCTAGTGCCCGGAAATAATATTCCAAAGCCTTTGTATGCTCTCCATTGCTTGTGTGTATAAGGCCTATGTTATAGAGTATATAACTTCGATCATAGGGATCGATTTCTAGTCGCGTAGCTTCATAATAATTTTGCAAAGCTTCCGCATAATTTCCTTCGGATTGAGCCAACATCCGTTACGGTCGTTCATTCTATTCAAAAAATCTCCGTTCCAAAACCGTACATGAGGTTTTCATCTCATACGGCTCCTCCCTTCTGTACATAATAGTACTAAGCGAAATAATCTATAGAATCAAAATAGAATTAGTCCCGTCTCATTATGAACCGAAAGGGGCTGGTATTTTTCCAAGAAATCTCTAGCCAACCTTCCCACAAGAGGTTTTTCTTAACACCAATGAATTCTATTAATGCTAGAGGAAAACGATAGCTCCAATAATTTCTTTGTTCTCAACGCCTCCTATTTAGAGGAATTAGCTACTTCAACGATCTTTGATGGTTATAGGGGTATCCAAAGTACAAACCTGATGGTTGTTTGTTATCCCAACCATTCTTCCCAGCCCTGATACCGATCAGGAAAGGGGTAATTTCTAACAAAGTTTTTCTCTTGTTGATTCCTATTTCTAGGTGTAGTGCTTTTCTCCCCTATGCTGCCTACGGATACTAATAGAGTAGGATTGGCCTGTAATCCATACCATACCATATCCTGTAGGTGTAACCTTTCGCTCAATACTCAAATCTACAATTGAAGTATCTGAAGCCGCATCAATCGAGGATACACGACGGAAGGAATTGTTAGTTCGCCTCACCTTCCCGAAGCGTGGGTTTGTTTGCTTTACAAATTTGGTTCTCTCTATGCCAACCCCCCTCTCTTTTTCGTAAGACTGAGGTATAGGTAGGGCTAAAAAAAAGCAAAAAAAAGAGTCAAATCGCACCATCTCTATAATAAGTAAATGCCTTTTTTTCTCCTGAGGTTGTCGGAATTATTCGCAATAAAATATTGGCTACAATTGAGGAGGTCTTATCAATGAAATTTCCATTTCCACGGGATCTAGGCATAATTCCCAACCCATTCTATATAGAATTGTTTTCATTCCTTCACAAAATAACATAAAAACAAACACATTCGATTCTTATAATTATAAATAGATTGATCCATATGCTCTACTCTAAATCCATATGCTTTAAATGGATAAGAGAGATATGGATTTTCCGCTCAGCTCAAATTGTATCCTTTTCCTTCTGCTTGGACACGAAGAGATATGAAATATTTGACTAAGACTGGATTTCATTCCACTTTCCTATTTCTGAACAACAACTTATGTTATCAACTATTTCGTGTTTTCAAAGTTATTAATTGTCTCATACCCTATTTTTGATTTCGATAGTATGGTGTAGCGTATCTTATGCAAACGGAATTCTAAGGTTTCTTTATTTTATTATGCAATAAGAAGAATTCTTCCATTTTCTTTTTCTTTAGTTGCGGGAAAACCCAAATTAAAACTTTTATTTTATAGCGAGCGCAATTTCTAGTAAAAAATCCTGTATCCTTCCACTTAGATCAAAAGGAATTTTTCCAATAGAACTATGGAACCCCCGAGTGGTTGCGGTTGTACCTGTACTGCAGGAATAAGAAAACTCGCTATTCACTCAGTTTATTTTCCATAATAAGTTATGTAGGAGAGATGGCCGAGCGGTTCAAGGCGTAGCATTGGAACTGCTATGTAGACTTTTGTTTACCGAGGGTTCGAATCCCTCTCTTTCCGTTTTTCTTAATTCATCAACGTTAAGGATCACAATGTATCAAATCAAATAACAATTTTTTCCAGCAATAATATAATATCTTATATTATCTTATTTTGATTTAATAGAAATTAGAAATTCTCTATAGCAAATTACTGTGGTATGTAAAATACACATAGAGGAAAAAAGAAAAAAGGATCCTAATCCTAGGGTTAATCAATTTTAGCTAGTTGATGGGAAAATACAAATTAATGGTAATGGTCTTAGGGCGATTTAGTTCGGGGAAAGGGGAAGGGGAAGAAAATTCTATGAACCTTTCCTTTTTTCGTTAAGTTCAAGTCTGACGAGAGTAATATTCTACAACTAACAACTCATTTATTTTGAGACCGACCCACTTCCTATCTAGGATTTTATTTACTAGTCCTTTATATTCCAACGTGTCAATCGCCAAATGCTTTGGCAATTTCCCCGGGTCCGATGAAGCAATATAATTTTGAACCAGACCTTTTGATCTTTGGTTATCTTTCGTAGTAATAATATCTCGGGGTTTGCAACGAAAACTTGGTATATTGACTATACGACCATTAACTAAAATATGTCTATGGTTGACTAATTGGCGGGCCCCAGGAATGGTTGAAGCCATACCCAATCGAAAAAGGATATTATCCAAACGCATTTCAAGTAATTGTAGTAAAACCTGGCCTGTTGACCTTTTTGCTTTTCCAGCGATATGTACATATCTAAGTAATTGTCGTTCTGTCAGACCATAATGAAAACGCAATTTCTGTTTTTCTTGAAGACGAATACGATATTGCTCCTTTTTCCCAGAATTGAATTTTTTTTTAAGATTACTTCCGGATTTAGGTGTTTTTCTAGTGAGTCCTGGTAAAGCTCCCAGACGGCGTATTTTTTTTAAACGAGGTCCTCGATAACGGGACATGAAGACTCCTTTTTTTATTTTATTGAAATTTCATTTTACACAATTAATTTCATTGTATTTACATTACAGAATACATCGAAATTAAAACTGAATTAAACTACAGGATAAACAGAGTAAAATCAACTAAAGTACCCCAAAAAATGGAATTTCATCAAAATCTTTTTTTTTTGTATATATATTATTTATTTTATTGTTTTGTATCTAGCAAAATTGTAAGGTAAAAAACATAAAAGATCCTGGATTCTCCATTTAATTCGGAAAAAAAGAGATTCTTGTTCGTAGAACATCGATAGAGAAAAAAAAGCCGACTATCGGATTTGAACCGATGACCCTCGCATTACAAATGCGATGCTCTAACCTCTGAGCTAAGTGGGCTTACATAACGGAAATAGTGTAACAAATAGAAATAGGTATAGTATAGGAAATCCGTAAAATCTCAGATATTAGTTATTAATCTTAGCTATTAACTAGTTCTAAATTTGAAGTTATACTTATAAAAATAAAAAAATACTAAAACTTCTTAAAGATAAAGTTAGCTTGATATGCTTAACTATAGGATATTAAAAAATAAAATTATAGAATTTATTGGTATTTTCATTCGATCATTATAGACTTTATTATTTGTTAATAATTTGAGGATTAATATTTCACTAAGGGGAACATAGAGTCAGAGTAAATAAAATTGCTAATTCTGATTAGAAAAAAAGAATAAATATCAAGCGTTATAGTATAATTTTGAATACTATAAAAAAGTAAGACGGGAGGTGGGGGAGATAAAAACTTTTGGATATATTGATTCGGATTGAATTGCAAATACATCAAGGATAGAATCAATTCAATTCTGAATTGCAATAAGCAAGCGAGGTCTCTCAAATAGAGTCGAACTGAACTGCTAGACTACGTTGAGTGATGAACTCAATGATTCAAAAAAAAAACTAAGAGATGGATGAAATTACACAAGGAATCCTGGTCTCAAAGAAGAGGGAAATGGGGATATGGCGAAATCGGTAGACGCTACGGACTTGATTGTATTGAGCCTTGGTATGGAAACCTGCTAAGTGGTAACTTCCAAATTCAGAGAAACCCTGGAATTAAAAAAGGGCAATCCTGAGCCAAATCCGTGTTTTGAGAAAACAAGGGGTTCTCGAACTAGAATACAAAGGAAAAGGATAGGTGCAGAGACTCAATGGAAGCTGTTCTAACGAATCGAGTTAATTACGTTGTGTTGTTAGTGGAATTCCTTCTAGTTCTAAATTAGAGAAAGAGGGGTTTTATACCTTATACATTTAATAAACACGTATAGATACTGACATAGCAAACGATTAATCACAGAACTCATATTATATTCTAATTATAATATAGGTTCTTTATCTTTTTTAAAAATGAAATTAGAAATGATAATGATTATGAAATAAAAAACTCATATCATAATTTTTTTTTTTCATTATTGTGAATCCACTCCAATCGAATATTGAATAATCAAATTCTTCAATTAAAATTCAAAGTTTTCGAGATCTTTAAAAAAGTGGATTAATCGGACGAGGACAAAGAGAGAGTCCCATTCTACATGTCAATACTGACAACAATGAAATTTCTAGTAAAAGGAAAATCCGTCGACTTTATAAGTTGTGAGGGTTCAAGTCCCTCTATCCCCAAATCCTCTTTTATTCCCTAACTATACTATATTATTATTATTTATCCTCTTTTTTTTTTTCTTTTTATCAATGCACTTTTTTTTCTTTTTATCAATGCAATGGGTTTAAGATTCATTAGCTTTCTCATTCTACTCTTTCACAAAGGAATGCGAAGAGAACTCAATGGATCTTATCCTATTCATTGAATAGATTTCTTTTTTATTAGAGTATCGGCAAGAAATCTTGGTTATTCACTCTATTTTTAAGTTTTATTTAAGTAAACCATGCACAATGCATAGGACTACCCCCCCCATTTTCAAATTTAAAATTTGAAATACTTTAATTAATTTTTAGTCCTTTTAATTGACATAGATACAAATACTCTACTAGGATGATGCACAAGAAAAGGTCAGGATAGCTCAGTTGGTAGAGCAGAGGACTGAAAATCCTCGTGTCACCAGTTCAAATCTGGTTCCTGGCAGAGAAAAAAAAAAAAAAGATCCACCGAATAGGTATTGATCCAAATACCTCGAGATGGATTGTGATACATATTCATTAATAATATTTATTCATCTAAGTGGATAAATCTATAATATAAATATAGAGGCACTTCTTTTTCTTTTTAAAGAAGTTTTAAAATATATCTTTTCTTTATGATAAAGAAGGGGGTGAGATTCCCCTTTATTTTTTTGCGTTTCTTAATTTTGTATTCCGCTATTCCGACGAATATTTTTTTAGTCTTGCTTATCTTTATCTTATCTTATTTTCCTAGTTGTGCTAAGTAATGTGCGCGGTACAAAGTTCCTGGTAGAGAACTTCTTTGAGTCATCCTATTTTTCTGTTCATATGAAGGAAATTAATATGCGATTTTCAAAATAGGGGAATCCAAATGAAACCCTTTTTTTGCTCAGTCTATCTGGAATGCTTTTGTATAATTAGGAATTAATTATAAATAGGTATTCCGTTTCATCTAGGAAAAGAACCTAAAAATATTCCTTGACTTGAATAAAATCTGGAGTTGTGTTGTATAAGTGAGCATGAATTTCTTATCATTCAATGAGCATCTTGTATTTCATAAAAATTGGGGGTTATATAATCCTTACGTAAGGGCCAGCCTATCCAACTTTCAGGCATTAGGATACGTTTAAGGCGCGGATGATTATCATAAGAGATTCCCACCATATCATAAGATTCGCGTTCTTGAAAATCGGCACTTCTCCAAATCCAGAAGACAGACGGAATTCTAGGATTATCCTTTTGGGCAAAGACTTTTATGCAGACTTCTTCTGGATTATCTATACCATATTGTATTCTCGTAAGATGATACACGCTAGCTAAAGATCCACCGGGTGCTACATCATAAGCACATTGGGAGCGTAAATAATTGTAACCATATACATATAAAATGACAGCAATGGAATCCCAATCCCCTGCTTTTATTTGTAAAGTCTCTATTCCTCGGTGATCAAAGCCCAAAGATCTATGAACCACCTCATGTTTGACTAGCCAATTAGATAACCAACCCTGCTGCATTGTCTTCATCTCTCCCTCTTTGTATAAATATTTCACATTTCGGATGCAAGTTTGAAAGATTGCCCTGCTTTTTATTTTTCTACACAAAAGAGCCCCTCTCCTAATTCACTAATTTGTAGGAAGGTACTGAACTTTTGGATTTGAAAAAAGTTTCAGAAGATATATCTAATGTAGATGGTGATTGATAGAGCAATTCTTGCTCATAAGTTCCTGTATGAGTACTGCGCCTAACATAAAGCTTGTGACTGGTAGTAAAACATCTATTTTTATTTTGAGATAGAGTTTGATCCTCAACTATTTCTCGCGATATCTTCTTACGAAGTTTTGTTAGGGCATCTATAACTGCCTCCGGTTTAGGTGGGCAGCCCGGCAAGTAGACATCCACAGGAATTAACTTATCAACTCCCCGAACAGTACTATAGGAATCCGTACTGAACATTCCCCCTGTAATAGTACAGGCTCCCATAGCAATGACGTATTTTGGTTCAGGCATTTGCTCGTATAATCTCACTAAAGAGGGAGCCATTTTCATTGTTACCGTACCGGCTGTTAAAATTAGGTCTGCTTGCCTAGGACTTGATCTTGGTACCAATCCATAACGATCAAAGTCGAATCGTGAGCCTATTAATGAAGCAAATTCAATGAAACAACAACTGGTACCGTATAGAAGGGGCCATAAACTGGAGAGTCTTGACCAATTCGAAAGATCATTTGGTGTAGTTGAAATAACAGAATTGGAACTTGTTTGGTCAAGTAAGGGAAACTCAATCAAATTCATAACTGTCTCAATAGAATCTTTTCCTTCTTTTTTTTTGTCTAAATATTCAGTTAAGACCATTCCAAGGCTCCTTTTCGCCATGCATAAACTAAACCAACAACTAAGATAAGCACGAAAATCAAAGCTTCGATAAAAACGGATACACCCAATACGTCGAAACTCATTGCCCAAGGGTATAGAAAGACGGTTTCCACATCAAAAACAACAAAAACGAGCGCAAACATATAATAGCGTATTCGGAATTGTACCCAAGCCCCTCCCATGGGTTCTATACCCGATTCATAACTAGAAAGCTTCTCTGGTCCTTCACTAACCGGGGCTAAAAGTCCTGAAATCGAAAATGCCAAAATAGGAATAAGGCTTGCTATTATTAGAAATGTCCAAAAAATATCATATTCGTGAAGCAGAAACATAATGTACTCCCATTAATGTGGAATAGGCGGAACTTAAATTAGTCAATTCAATTCAGCATTGTCAATTTATCCAGAACTTCTCTCTTTTCCTCGGTGAAACAAGAATCTTTTTTGTTCAAACAAAAGCGCTTA
The DNA here is from genome assembly GCF_056163025.1 of Triticum urartu. Lineage (NCBI taxonomy): Eukaryota > Viridiplantae > Streptophyta > Magnoliopsida > Poales > Poaceae > Triticum > Triticum urartu. Next base: position 12,569,003 of record NW_028259461.1, on the reverse strand, counting down.
GTTTAAGTTTAGCCTTTGTTTCCTCTGTGCTGCATCTTCTTTAAAGATTCATCCAATGGAATCCCAACTCCCTTTCTTTTGGATTTCCATTCTATTTAGATATGGTGTATGTAGATCTAATTCTTATATAAAGAAAACTTTCTCGTTTCACTTTGTCTCGCTTTCTCTAGAATCTCTAGAAAAAAGAATAGCTCTATCCTTTATTTAATATTTAATAATAAAATAATAAGAGACTATTAAATAAAAATGAGAATACTACTAAATTAGAACCTAATTAAGATAGTAGGACTAATCTATGCAGTATAATTAATGAGAAGTAATACTATAAAATAAAAATAAAGAACTCTATTTCAGAACTATGAGACAGAATATTCTGTTTTCTTATTTACTCTTTACTTTATTTTTTCTATTTAAAGTTGATCAATTTACATAATGTATCTATAAACAAAGTAATAAATATACTTAAAACAAAGTAGGAATTCGCAAAATGGATAAAATCATTGCAGTTATTATAGGGAAGTCTAGAGATATCCTATTTGAAGGAGGACGGGATTCAAATCAGGGAAAGGATCCTTTCTTCTATTGATTTGATAGAAATTCGTTTTTCTTTTCCTGTCTGTATGATTTTGATTTTCGATGAATGAGCCTTTGGTAATGCTTTTATCTCTATTCTATGTCGCAGGCGCCTATCCAGTCTATAAACAAATACTAATGAGAAAATGAAAACTATACTAAACTAAAGAAAACATAGGATAGAGATCCTAAAATCTAAAAAAGGGCATATTAGGGCTATACGGATTCGAACCGTAGACCTTCTCGGTAAAACAGATCAAACGGATTATTATCGAAATGATTTGAACTGTTTCAAAGACCCAACATGCATTTTTTTGCATTGGGCTCTTTCATAAACTGATTTAAAGATCAGTTAGTCCACCATAGTTTTTCTTTACGGAAAGATAATGAGATGGCTCCCTGTGCTCTGATTGATTTTTTGTATTATGATCTATCTAGGAGCAATACCAAAGTGTTTCAAAGGAGGATTACCTTGACTTAGGTCTGCCTCCGGTCTAAATTAAATCAACCTAAGTGAAATGGAGTCTCTATCGTTCCACTGCAAGAGTTAACTATGAGACTTCATACACCTTAAAGTTCATAGAACGAAAAGAAGTTTTTTGGAGGCCCTTATCCTCATTACGCCTAGCATTTAGTGGGCTGGATATTTACCTTATCAACTAGCAAATCCATAAGGGTTCTATTTGATTAGGCACCTGAATTGGCACCTGAATCGGACTGAACCGACTGTTTGTCAGGCTACTGTTCTCCTATTCTCTCGAATCTATGAAGTAAGACATTGATTTTGCAATAAGATCGATTATGTTCATTGCATAATAAGCTCCTTTGAAAAGCATTGGCGCACGTGTAAACGAGTTGCTCTACCGAACTGAGCTATAGCCCTTATCAGAGATATCTTAACATATAGATAATTTCTTGTCAAGATGAATATTTTCTAATGCCAGAGGATACCCCTTTGATCTGTATCTGTTTAGTATTTAGTTTAGTATTTAGTATATAACAGACCAATAACAGAGCGGTATTGCTTAGAAAAGGGATTCAATATATAATCGATCGAAGTAATGGGTCTTCCTTTGTGGTGATAAATTGCCTACTTAACTCAGTGGTTAGAGTATTGCTTTCATACGGCGGGAGTCATTGGTTCAAATCCAATAGTAGGTAAGTAGGTAGAAAAATTACTAGATAGCATTGGACTTACTTCGCTTCGCTATCTAATAACTTTTTCTACCCCTCTTCCCTTTTTCTTTGTATCAACTATAAACCACTGGATTGTCTTCAATTGGATGGGGGAATCCAATTGACAGCCTCGATTCGTATCCTAGCTCGTCTGAGAGCGAGCTTCGCTTCAACCAAATCTTTCGTACCCTCAGCTTTACTCAAGTTAGCTTCGGCTATTTCAAGTGCCTTTTGAGCTTCTTCCGGATCAATATCACTACCCAGTTCCGCATCATTTCCTAAAATGATGATCTCATTATTAACTATTCTCGCAAAACCGCTCCACAGAATCGCTGTTAACCATTGGTCGTTGAGGAGGCGTATTCTCAAAGGACCCATATCTACTGCTGTGTTAATGGGGGCGTGGTTTGGTAATACGCCAATTTGGCCACTATTAGTGGATAAAATGATTTCTTTCACTTCACAATCCCAAATAATTCGCTTAGGAGTCAGTACATAAAGATTTAATTTCATTTCTTCGATTTGTTCTCCTCTTCTAAGGTTATAGCTTTCGTGCTAGCTTCATCGATGTTACCCACCAAATAAAAAGCCTGTTCAGGTAGGCCGTCTAATTCTCCGGAAAGGATTAGTTGAAATCCCCTAATAGTTTCCGCAAGAGCAACATACTTTCCTGGAGAACCAGTAAAAACTTCTGCCACAAAGAACGGTTGTGATAAGAAACGCTCAATTTTTCTTGCTCTTGCTACAGTTAAACGATCCTCTTCCGATAATTCATCCAAGCCAAGAATTGCGATAATGTCCTGAAGTTCTTTGTAACGTTGTAAAGTTTCCTTAACTCTTTGCGCAGTTTCATAATGTTCGTTGCCAACGATCCGAGGCTGTAACATAGTCGAGGTTGAATCTAAAGGATCTACTGCTGGATAAATACCCTTGGAAGCTAATCCTCTGGAAAGTACGGTAGTAGCATCCAAATGTGCAAATGTTGTGGCAGGGGCAGGGTCGGTCAAATCGTCTGCAGGTACATAAACTGCTTGAATCGAAGTTATAGATCCCTTTTTAGTAGAAGCAATTCTTTCTTGCAAAGAACCCATTTCTGTACTAAGAGTAGGTTGATAACCCACTGCGGAGGGCATTCTCCCTAATAAAGCGGATACCTCTGATCCTGCTTGAACAAAACGAAAGATATTATCGATAAATAAAAGCACGTCTTGCTTATTAACATCTCGGAAATATTCCGCCATAGTTAGGGCAGTTAAACCAACTCTCATACGAGCTCCCGGTGGTTCATTCATTTGGCCATAGACTAGAGCTACCTTTGATTCCTCAATATTTTTTTCATTAATTACTCCGGATTCCTTCATTTCCATATAAAGATCATTTCCTTCACGAGTCCGTTCCCCTACTCCACCGAATACGGATACGCCCCCATGAGCTTTAGCAATGTTATTGATTAATTCCATGATCAGTACTGTTTTACCTACTCCAGCCCCCCCAAATAGTCCTATTTTTCCTCCACGTCGATAAGGAGCTAAAAGATCGACGACCTTAATACCTGTTTCAAAGATGGATAATTTCGTATCTAACTCGATAAAGGCAGGCGCAGATCTATGAATAGGGAACGTTGCACTACTATCTACAGGACCCAAATTGTCAACAGGCTCCCCAAGAACGTTGAAAATTCGTCCGAGAGTAGCTCCACCGACCGGAACACTGAGAGGAGCTCCCGTGTCAATCACTTCCATTCCTCTCATCAACCCGTCCGTAGCACTCATAGCTACAGCTCTAACTCGATTATTTCCTAATAATTGTTGTACCTCACAAGTCACATTAATTTGCTTATCGGCAGTGTCTCTACTCTGGACTACCAAAGCGTTATAAATATAAGGTAACTTGCCTGGGGGAAAAGTGACATCCAGCACGGGTCCAATAATTTGATCGATACGACCTGTACTTTTTTCTTCAATTGTGGAAACCCCGGGAGGAGAAGTAGTAGGATTGGTTCTCATAATTATCACATAATTAAAAAAAAGGAATTTGTCGAAATTTTTCTTTTTTTATTGTTGAATAATGCCAAATCAAATCAAAAAAAATCCAAAAGTAAAAAGGAAATGAATTAGTTAATTCAATAAGAGAGAAAAGGGGACCAGGACTTGATTTCGTTGCCCAAGCGAATCCCATTCAATCGTTTACTCATGGAATGAGTCCATTGGAAAGTTCAATCAATCTTTTTTTTCATATACATTTTGCCTTTTGTGGAGGATCTGTGCCTACTCTACTTTCCTATCTAGGACTTCGATATACAAAATATATACTACTGTGAAGCATAGATTGCTGTCAACAAAGAATTTTATTAGTATTTAGTTAGGTATTTGCATTCAAAATAAGAAAAGAGAACTATTAAGAACTTGTAAAATAAGGATTAGGAATTAATTTGGGTTGCGCTATATCTATCAAAGAGTATACAATAATTATGGATTTGGTAAATCAAATCCATGGTTTAATAACGAACCGTGTTAACTTACCATAACAACAACTCAATTCCTATCGAATTCCTATATTGGAATTCCTATAGGATAGAACATACACAGGGTGTACGCATTATATATGAATGAAACATATTCATTAACCTAAGCATGCCCTCAATTTTCTTTAATGAGTTGATATTATATTAATTGAATATCCTTTTTGTTTTACGAGATTTTTGCTAAAGTTTCATTTACGCCTAATTAACATCGAGTAGACCCTGTTATTGTGAGAATTCTTAATTCAAGAGTTATAGGGAGGGACTTATGTCACCACAAACAGAAACTAAAGCAGGTGTTGGATTTCAAGCTGGTGTTAAAGATTATAAATTGACTTACTACACCCCAGAGTATGAAACTAAGGATACTGATATCTTGGCAGCATTCCGAGTAAGTCCTCAGCCTGGGGTTCCGCCCGAAGAAGCAGGGGCTGCAGTAGCTGCCGAATCTTCTACTGGTACATGGACAACTGTTTGGACTGATGGACTTACCAGTCTTGATCGTTACAAAGGACGATGCTATCACATCGAGCCTGTTGCTGGGGAAGACAACCAATGGATCTGTTATGTAGCTTATCCATTAGACCTATTTGAAGAGGGTTCCGTTACTAACATGTTTACTTCCATTGTAGGTAACGTATTTGGTTTCAAAGCCCTACGTGCTCTACGTTTGGAGGATCTACGAATTCCCCCTACTTATTCAAAAACTTTCCAAGGCCCGCCTCATGGTATCCAAGTTGAAAGAGATAAGTTGAACAAGTACGGTCGTCCTTTATTGGGATGTACTATTAAACCAAAATTGGGATTATCCGCAAAAAATTATGGTAGAGCGTGTTATGAGTGTCTACGTGGTGGACTTGATTTTACCAAAGATGATGAAAACGTAAACTCACAACCATTTATGCGCTGGAGAGACCGTTTTGTCTTTTGTGCCGAAGCTATTTATAAATCACAGGCCGAAACCGGTGAAATCAAGGGGCATTACTTGAATGCGACTGCGGGTACATGTGAAGAAATGATTAAGAGAGCTGTATTTGCAAGAGAATTAGGGGTTCCTATTGTAATGCATGACTACTTAACTGGGGGATTCACCGCAAATACTACTTTGGTCTCATTATTGCCGCGACAATGGCCTACTTCTTCACATTCACCGTGCAATGCATGCAGTTATTGATAGACAGAAAAATCATGGTATGCATTTCCGTGTATTAGCTAAAGCATTGCGTATGTCTGGGGGAGATCATATCCACTCCGGTACAGTAGTAGGTAAGTTAGAAGGGGAACGCGAAATGACTTTAGGTTTTGTTGATTTATTGCGCGATGATTTTATTGAAAAAGATCGTGCTCGCGGTATCTTTTTCACTCAGGACTGGGTATCCATGCCAGGTGTTATACCGGTAGCTTCAGGTGGTATTCATGTTTGGCATATGCCAGCTCTGACCGAAATCTTTGGGGACGATTCTGTATTACAATTTGGTGGAGGAACTTTAGGACATCCTTGGGGAAATGCACCTGGTGCAGCAGCTAATCGAGTGGCTTTAGAAGCCTGTGTACAAGCTCGTAACGAAGGGCGCGATCTTGCTCGCGAAGGTAATGAAATTATCCGAGCAGCTTGCAAATGGAGTCCTGAACTAGCCGCAGCTTGTGAAGTATGGAAGGCGATCAAATTCGAGTTCGAGCCGGTAGATACTATTGATTAACTAGATAAAACTAAAGATAAAGAAGGTATAAATAAAAAAGAAACGAAATAAAAAGAGAAAAAAATCAGTTATGAAATGCAGTAATTCTTCTTTATTCTTCTAATTGATTGCAATTAAACTCGGCTCAATCTTTTTTAGAAAAAAAAGATTGAGCCGAATAAAAATAGATCATGATATGATCATGAGACTTGACAAATTGAGATTCGTCTATTCTATATATCTAGAATATATATATTAAGGTATAATACAATAAAGAAATACAAATAAAATAATAAAATAATAAAATATAGTATTATCATATGATAATGATAATGGAATCAAATACGCAGTATTTACAGAAAAAAGTCTTCGTTTATTGGGAAAGAATCAATATACTTTTAATGTCGAATCGGGATTCACTAAGACAGAAATAAAGCATTGGGTCGAACTCTTCTTTGGTGTTAAGGTGGTAGCTGTGAATAGCCATCGACTACCTGGAAAAGGTAGAAGAATAGGACCTATTCTGGGCCATACAATGCATTACAGACGTATGATCATTACCCTTCAACCGGGTTATTCTATTCCACTTCTAGATAGAGAAAAAAACTAAAGGAGAATGAATGAAAAAAGACATAGTTTGGAAGTTAGACCTTTTTATAGGACTCTCTTTCAATTTCAAAAAAGAGGACGTTTGAAACTTTTAACAGGCGTAATCGTGAGTCAACAAGTGACTCGAACTGTGTGTAAAAAAAGAAGCATTTTTTTTTTTTCAAAATGCTAGAACTAGATAAGGAAGTTTTCTATAACCTTGAGAAAAAGGATAAAAAGGTAGTTTTTTTTTAGTTTATGACTCCGATCAAGAGCGAGAAATCCTTGATTTGGGATTGGACATAGAACCTGGACCCATCGTAGAGACGTTTAGTTCAAAAGAAAGGATCGTATCCTGATGGTAAGAATTATACTTTCGTGGAAATACAGCGCTATAGACTTCAATGCGGTAGAGTAGACGTTTTGTTTCTAATTTTTCTGGACCAAACCTCCGCTCCGACCCAACGATACAATGAATTTTTTCTGTTCATATTCATAAATAAAAAAGATTCGGAATCGCAATGCTACTATATGCGTCCAGAGGAGTATTTGGAATAATATTCTTCTATAATCCATTATTGCGGGGGGTCTTACTAACAGGGCTTCGCTGCACGGGACAGGTCTTCGTCGAAAAGCTAACTCCACCCGGCATTTTCATACCCTTTCTTTGGGTGGTATATCGCCTTTTAAAGTCTAAGAGGGTAGTAGGGGATCTATAGTAGGTAAGATAATTTGCCCTTTGATTTTGATTGAATATACTATTTTTCCGCCTTTACCACGCATTATTGTATGCGCTTCTAGAGAAGTATGTATGCAGGAAGTAAATTCTAACCGCTTTCTTTTGAATCCAATTTCAAATTAGATTAGAAAGATAGAAAGGCCATGAGGATGGGAAAATCAAAATAAAATCTTTTTAATTAGTTCTCCTTTTTTGGAATTTTCTTATTATCCTTTCATTTTTTTTACAGAATATTTTTCAAACTAAAAATAAAAAATACAATACAATAGTCAATATTCCTTATAATAGATATACTTAATTATATCATAAGAATCTTAAGATATTTTTCGACTAGATAGAAATAGTAAATTTGAATTGAGACACCTATTCCATGACGGATTTAAACTTACCTTCTATTTTCGTGCCTTTAGTAGGCTTAGTATTTCCGGCAATTGCAATGACTTCTTTATTTCTTTATGTGCAAAAAAATAAGATTGTCTAGTATTTTTTAGTGTAAGTAATATAATATGGTAGGGTATGTGGCTTTTTCTACACACACTTTCTACACACAAATGAAAAACGGTTATGGATGCGGATATAGGCTACGAGCATAAATGCATGAATATGCAGAGCCAGGTATAGCGAGTTTTATTTTATTTATTTTAATTGAATCAACGAATATTTTTTGAATAGAAAGTCAATGTATCTAACCTATTATTTCACAGGAGTACTAGTTGCTGAAGGCGATTTCAGAATCAAAAAAAGTAAAGTCAAAATTATTTAGCTTATTCTCTCAATTTCAATCGACCGCTGCTGGATTTAGTATATCTAATATGAATTGGCGATCAGAACACATATGGGTAGAACTTCTAAAAGGTTCTCGAAAAAGGGGTAATTTTTTCTGGGCCTGTATTCTTTTTCTAGGTTCACTAGGATTCTTATCGGTTGGGATTTCCAGTTATCTTGGTAAGAATATTATATCTATACTTCCATCTCAAGAAATTCTTTTTTTTCCGCAGGGGGTCGTGATGTCTTTCTACGGAATCGCAGGCCTATTCATTAGCTCCTACTTGTGGTGTACTATTTTGTGGAATGTAGGTAGTGGTTATGACCGATTCGATAGAAAAGAGGGAATAGTGTGCATTTTTCGTTGGGGATTCCCTGGAATAAAACGTCGCGTCTTCCTTCGATTCCTTATGCGGGATATCCAATCAATTAGAATTCAGGTTAAAGAGGGTCTTTATCCTCGTCGTATTCTTTATATGGAAATCCGGGGCCAGGGGATCATTCCCTTGACTCGTACTGATGATAAATTTTTTACTCCACGAGAAATTGAACAAAAAGCTGCCGAATTGGCCTATTTCTTGCGCGTACCAATTGAAGTATTTTGAGGTATCTTTTTTGAACTGAGTTGAATGAAGAAAAGAAGAATTGGAAGAAGAAAAGTTTTCTCAACACAGGGAGGAAGTCCCTTCTAAATTGGATTTGTTATTGTAAGGGGATTTTTAAGTATTTATCTAAAGGAAGGAACAAACGAGGATAAGAGAAATTTGCTTTTAATTTTTTTTTATCCAAGTTAGATATATCGCATACTATTCTTCCTTTTTCATCCGAAAGGGCTTTTTTTTTATTCTATTTCACTATTTCATTCCATCTAGATCTAAGAAAGAACCCAATGCACTGAAATTCCACTAATAACTAATATACAAAAAAGAAGAATAGATACAGAGGTATCAAACCTATAGAGTTTTTGCTTCAAAGAAATAGAAATATCATGAAATAGAAATATCATCATATAGAGTCAGGGAATGGAATAGAGTCAGCGAATGAAGCATATTCATTAACAACTCCATTTACAGATCAAAAATGAAAAAAAAGAAAGCATTGCCTTCTTTACTATATCTTGTATTTATCGTACTTTTGCCTTGGGGGGTCTCTTCCTCATTTAACAAATGTCTGGAACTTTGGATTAAGAATTGGTGGAATACCAGGCAATCCGAAACTCTCTTAACTGATATTCAAGAGAAAAGGATTCTAGAAAGATTCATAGAATTAGAAGAACTTTCTCTCTTGGACGAGATGATAAAAGGGAAACTAAAGACACATGTACAAAAACCTCCTACAGGAATACACAAGGAAATAATACAATGGGTCAAAATAAATAATGAGGATCATCTCCATACCATTTTGCATTTCTCGACAAATATAATCTGTTTGGCTATTCTAAGTGGTTCTTTTTTTCTGGGTAAAGAGGAACTTGTCATTTTGAATTCTTGGGTTCAGGAATTCTTCTATAATTTAAATGACTCAATAAAAGCTTTTTTTATTCTTTTAGTTACTGATTTTTTTGTTGGATTTCACTCCACCCGTGGTTGGGAACTAGTAATTCGTTGGGTCTACAACGATTTTGGATGGGCTCCTAACGAGCTTATTTTCACTATTTTTGTTTGTAGTTTTCCAGTAATTCTAGATACATGTTTGAAATTTTGGGTCTTTTTTTGTTTAAATCGTCTATCTCCTTCGCTTGTAGTCATTTATCATTCAATTAGTGAAGCATAAATTCATTTGATCTCCCGATATTAATATTAATCAAATTAGCAAGCATCTTTTTTTAGAAAGAAAGCCCTTTTCCATTTTAGCAAAATTCTTTCTATTTATACCTACTTTAAGGTATTCATCATTGCAGTACAACTGTTGCAGTAGAATGACAACAGATTCGTGTATAGGGAACTAGATTAGCTTAGCTACCTATCTAATTTATTGTAGAAATTCTGGGATCTGCGATTGGACATGGAAAATAGAAATACTTTTTCTTGGGTAAAGGAACAGATAACTCGATCGATTTCTGTATCGATCATGATATACGTAATAACTCGGACATCTATTTCAAATGCATATCCCATTTTTGCGCAGCAGGGTTATGAAAACCCACGAGAAGCAACTGGACGAATTGTATGTGCCAATTGCCATTTAGCTAGCAAGCCCGTCGATATTGAAGTTCCCCAAGCTGTGCTTCCCGATACTGTATTTGAAGCAGTTCTTCGAATTCCTTATGATATGCAATTGAAACAAGTTCTTGCTAATGGAAAAAAGGGAGGGTTGAATGTAGGTGCTGTTCTTATTTTGCCCGAGGGATTCGAATTAGCGCCGCCCGATCGTATTTCCCCTGAGTTAAAAGAAAAGATAGGAAATCTTGCTTTTCAGAGTTATCGTCCCGATAAAAAAAACATTCTTGTGATAGGCCCTGTTCCCGGTAAGAAATATAGTGAAATTGTCTTTCCCATTCTTTCCCCTGATCCTGCTACGAAGAAAGATGCTCATTTCTTAAAATATCCCATATATGTAGGGGGAAACCGAGGAAGAGGACAGATCTATCCTGATGGTAGCAAGAGTAACAATACAGTCTATAATGCTACGTCAACAGGTATAGTAAGAAAAATACTACGTAAAGAAAAGGGGGGGTATGAAATATCCATAGTTGATGCATCAGATGGACGCCAAGTGATTGATATTATACCTCCCGGACCAGAACTTCTTGTTTCAGAGGGGGAATCCATCAAGCTTGATCAACCATTAACAAGCAATCCTAATGTGGGAGGTTTTGGTCAGGGGGACGCAGAAATCGTGCTTCAGGATCCATTACGTGTCCAAGGCCTTTTGTTCTTCTTCGCATCCGTTATTTTGGCACAAGTTTTTTTGGTTCTCAAAAAGAAACAGTTTGAAAAGGTTCAATTGTACGAAATGAATTTCTAGGTCCCGGGATTTCTTACCATCAAGTTGGTAAAAAGCCTCGATTTATTGGCAATTGCTAGAATTATCTATGATCTATTTTGGAAATCCTTTTTTTGTTTAGACTGCTTTTTGTTTATGAGATGTCTGGAATTCCTTATTTATATCCCATGCAAAAGAAGAGAATCCAAGGCAAAGGCGAGAACAATCAAATTAAAATTTCTTCTTTTTCGGAGGGATTGCAGGTCTTCTTAATCGTCTATTCGGCACAAGAAAAAGCCTTTTTCTTGTGCCGATTCTTCTTGTATCAAAATAAGAATCCTTTTTCTTCCTAATTCGTCAAAGATTACTATTTCTTCTTTATTCGGGTCTGTCTCTTGGACCTCTTTTTCTTTTGCTTAGGTTTAGCCGAGGTAGTGGACAAACAGAGGGGAAGAAAATATGGCGGGGGAAAAATTTCTTGTGATTGTGAGCAAATTGCTTGGCTTGTTTAATTAAGTTCAACTTCAAATTTACAGAAATTTTGCAAAAAAAAAGTAAACTCTTCCATTGAAGGTTTTTTTATTTTTAGGCTAGTTGAATAGTTTTGATTAAGGTTTTATTAGTTTATTACTCGAAACTAAATCAAGGATTTTCAGGATACTTCCTTCGTGGAATAAGATATTGGATCCTCGAGTGATCTCTTTTTCTTGTTGCTTCATAAGAGTGAATCGAATAGATTCAATTCGCGTTATAAGAGTAAAATAAAAATTCCGCGGGTCCTTTCCGCTCTAATCAGATAAAGGGGGGTAAGGACCCGCTAAGCTCCTACTTTTTCATGTTTACAATCTGGTCCCTCCGATTACTATAGAGATGAACCCAATCCAGAATATGAACCATAAAAGAAAACACCTACTAAACCAATCACAGCAATACCAGCTACAGTACCTATCAGCCAAAGAGGAATTCTTCCAGTAGTATCGGCCATTTCCCCTACTTTCCTCCACATTTTATCAATTGGTCATGCTAGAGACAAAAACAGTCATGGGTAGTTATAAGGATGGTATCCTTCCAAATGGGATAAGAGAATTCTTATTAGTCTCTTTCTTTCTCTCAATTGAAGAAGTAATTGGAAAATAAAACAGCAAGTACAAAAATGAGTAATAAACCCCAGTATAGACTGGTACGATTCAATTCAACATTTTGTTCATTCGGGTTTGATTGTGTCATAGTTCTATAGTTGGAATTTGTTTTATCGTTGGATGAACTGCATTGCTGATATTGATCCCAAGAAAAAAACAGTAGGTACAGCTAGTCCGTGAATAGCCAGCCATCGCACTGTAAAAATAGGATAGGTTCGATCTATGGTCATTGAGGGCCTCCTAAAAGGATCTACTAAATTCATCGAGTTGTTCTAAAGAATCAAAACGGTCGGTTATTAACGGAATTCCTTGTCGGCTTTCCGTGAAATACTCGTTTGGCCTAGGACTTCCAAACACGTCATAAGCTAAACCCGTACTGACAAATAACCAACCCGCAATGAATAGGGAAGGTATAGTAATGCTATGAATAACCCAGTATCGAATACTGGTAATAATATCAGCAAAAGAACGTTCTCCCGTGCTTCCAGACATGCTGAACTCCCAAAATTTTTGTACATTCAAAAAAGGAATTGATTCCGTAAAAGATGGGATCGACCAGTAAATAGAAAATTACTGATATTTCATCCTTGTGAGATTGTCAATTTTGTACCAAAGGTGTATTTTGAGTATACCGAATTAGTATAGCTATCCTTCCTATGGCACAGCAATCTGGTTTTGCCTGGTTCCGAAACATAATTACTTTTTTATTTTTTTTTTGTCTATAGGTAAGCTATATGTTATTCAAGGCATCAATAGAAAACCCCATTTTTGTAGGTTCTACTTACTTTTCATTGGCTTCGGAATAATAGAGTAATTCGGAATAGCAGCCAAAATCTTGGGAAAATCTAAGTTAATGATCAATAGGTTTGGATAAATAATTTAGGAAGGATATTCTCATACTGACACAATACAAGGACAAGTATATGTGAAATCTATCCTTTCATAATTCGTAATTCATCCTTGTATTGTTTGTTGGATTAGGTCTAACTTTCTTGACCAAACTGCGAGCGCGGAACTTTACGAGATGAAATAGGGAAAGACAGAAGATAGAATAGAACTTAAAAGGATAATTGAAGTGACTCGTCTTCGAATCTACTTTGGTTGGAGTTCGAAAAAGGAATAAAAATAAAGTAAATTCAAGGAAGAGCTTTCTTTTTTTTTTTTTTTTAACAGCCCCTTGGCAGGTCGTGGAATGCTTTTGTTCTCCTCTTATTCCATATGGAATACAATCAGTTAAAATAAGAAGGAATAGGGGAATATTCGATCGTTCACTCCAAAAAGAGGGTCCTATTGAAAAAGAAATTATCCAAAATAGAAAGAAGTTTTTTTTTTCAAATTCAATTGTTTATTTATCTCTTATTCAAAAATTTCCCTGAAAATTGAATTTCTTTTTTTCATTCAATGGGGTTAGATGATCTAGTTCTTAATATTATTACTTTACTCAATTGACAAATTCCACAACAAATCTCTTGATTCGGAATTAGGGACTCATGTATCATCTGATGAATCCACTTTCTTTTACACTTCTGTATCTTACTCTATCTTGTTTTTTAGTATTATCTAAAATAACTGATGAATTATGAATTTTCCATAACTTAGGTAAATGCTTTACCAACATATGTAGTGTAGTAAAAAAAAATAAATGGAATTTAACTCTTTCATGCTTACTTTAACTAGTTATTTTGGTTTTCTACTGGCTGCTTTAACTATAACCCCAGCTCTATTTATTGGCTTGAACAAGATACGCCTTATTTGAATTGACTGAATAATTATAATTCAGAAAAGAAAAATCTTTCTTTGGGATTCCTGGCATTCTACGACTCTTTTCCAGACTAATTAGGAATTCTTTTCTTGGTCATTGAGATTCGTGGATAATTTAGAGTACTATTTAGGGATAGATCGTACCTCTTTTTTTATCCCCTCGAACAAATCGAAATGATTGAAGTTTTTCTATTTGGAATCGTCTTAGGCCTAATTCCTATTACTTTAGCGGGATTATTCGTGACTGCGTATTTGCAATACAGGCGTGGGGATCAGTTGGATCTTTGATTGAGTCATTTTTTTTTTTTGATTGACCTCCTCCAGACCAGAGAGGAGGTCAAATTGAAATTGGAGTTACAATTCAATTTTGTTAAGTTATTTTACTCTGCTTCGACATAAAATAGATGGAATCACGCTCTGTAGGATTTGAACCTACGACATCGGGTTTTGGAGACCCGCGTTCTACCGAACTGAACTAAGAGCGCTTTCATTCATTCAAAAAGAAAATCTTTTTCTATTCCTAATGTATCTCACGTACGTATAGTCTCCACAAATTCAAGTTATACCCACTTTACTTTAATTGATCTCGTCGCTACTGCCTATAAAGAAGAAAGAAGTAATAGGTAGGGATGACAGGATTTGAACCTGTGACATTTTGTACCCAAAACAAACGCGCTACCAAGCTGCGCTACATCCCTTTTCCAAATTAAATTGTTGTACAATGCCATTGTACACAATTCCTGTCTTCTTTTCCACATCATAATTTTCTTCTTCTTTCTTTCTCTATCTATATATAGAACCCTCGTGTCATTTCTTCTTTTTGGTCTCATATAATTAAGGAATTATATACATATAAAATCCAATATAATTTCGCCTATAAAAGAAGGATTACTTTTCCTTGGTAATATATAGGAAGAAGGGGTCATCTTTTTCTTTTTTAGGGATAGGAAAATTTCGTCGATATGGTTCATTTTATATATAGCATAACAATCTTGGGCAAGAGTTTATGATCATATATGTATTCCAACAAGGAAGGAGGATTTTCAATGCGGGATATAAAAACATATCTCTCTGTAGCACCCGTGCTAAGTACTCTATGGTTTGGTGCTTTAGCAGGTTTATTGATAGAAATTAATCGTTTATTCCCAGATGCTTTGTCATTCCCTTTTTTTTAATTCTAGTTATTGCTATGGGAGGGATAGATTTCTTCGTGATATGACAAAATTTGATCCTTTTCAATCTTTTTTTAGTATCGGAAGGAAAAAGAAAGAAAAGATGGATTGGGTTGAACCTCAGAGTCATTAAAAATTTGGTAAACCCCATTTTTGAAAATAGAAATTCAATTTAAAGGGGTACCCAAGCTAAATAAGGCCTCAGAAATCAGAGCATAGAAAAGGCGGGGCTGGCTAATTAAATGAAAGGATTTCGAACCAAAATCTTTGCTAATTCGACAAGGATTGTATTCTTTAATTATTTCTCTATTTTTTATTACTTAATTAAAGAATAAAAAAAAATTATTCTAATGAATTTTATTCTTCTTCTTCGGATTCAAAATAGAAGAATAAAAGAATAAGTAGAAGAATTAAGTTAAGTCAATCCAAAAAGAAAAGGAGGTTCATGGCCAAGGGAAAAGATGTTAGAATCAGAGTTATTTTGGAATGCATCAGTTGTGTTCGAAAAGGTGCCAATGAGGAATCGACGGGGATTTCTAGATATAGTACTCAAAAGAATCGCCACAATACACCCGGACAATTAGAATTCAAAAAATTTTGTCGTTATTGTCGCAAGCATACGACTCATCACGAAATAAAGAAATAGGAACATCGTGTGTTTGATCTTTCCAAACAACAGAAAGAGTAAGAACTTCATATTTAATATATAAAGAAAACATAGTATAGAATACAAAATACAAATCAACTCATCTGATTTCCGGTAGATATTATTTCATATGTATAGAGGGTATTCATATACTATAATATGAATCAAATAAGATATGGATCAAAGAAAAACTACTTCTTCTGGATCCTAAATTAATAAAATAAAGAAGTGAATTTTCAAATTTTCAAATTTTAAATAAGGAATAAATCATGTATACATCTAAACAACCTTTTCTTAAATCTAAGCAACCCTTTAGTAAATCCAAGCAAACTTTTAATAAATCCAAGCAACCCTTTCGTAAATCCAAGCAAACTTTTCGTAAATTCAAGCAACCTTTTCGTAAATCTAAACAACCTTTTCGTAGGCGTCCCCGGATTGGCCCGGGAGATCGAATTGATTATAGAAACATGAGTTTAATTAATAGATTTATTAGTGAACAAGGAAAAATATTATCGAGACGAATAAATAGATTAACCTTGAAACAACAACGATTAATTACTCTTGCTATAAAACAGGCTCGTATTTTATCTTTCTTACCGTTTCGTAACTATGAGAACGAAAAGCAATTTCAAGCCCAGTCAATTTCAATAATTACAGGTTCTAGACCCAGAAAAAATAGACATATTCCTCAATTAACGCAAAAGTACAATTCCAATCGAAACTTAAGAAACAACAACCAAAATTTAAGAAACAACAACCGGAACTTAAGTTCCGATTGTTGATGTTTTATTCGAATTCGAAAGGGCCAGACCTATATATATTATAAAGAAAGTAATCCAGCTCGTTGATTCCTACCACTTAATCTTAATTTATTGTATCTTCCCGGAGTTCCCTCTCCGGGAATTCATCTTTTATTATTCCAGTATATTACTTTATTTATACCTTTAATTGATGATCTTTATTTTATTGGAAATCGTGTAAAGATTATTTGGATTTGATACAGCTACTTGTGCAAGCATTTTACGATTAAGAATCAATTTCTTCTTGTACAGGTTGTGTATTAATTTACTATAACTATCGAATACTTTATATACCCGCGTTGCTGCGTTTATCCGAGTGATCCACAAACGACGAAAATCCCTCTTTTGCCTACCTCTATCTCGATGAGAGGAAACAAAAGCTCTTTTTACCTGTTGGGTAATCATTCGATTAAGTCTTAAATGAGCCCCTCTAAAGTTTGAGGCAAATGAACGCATTTTTGTTCGTCGTCTCCGGGCTATATATCCTCGCGGAACTCTGGTCATTGAATCAAATTAACCTTAATGAATAACTAATGATTTCTCTTCTTTTAGCCACCCTTTTTCTCATTAATAACAAAACTAATTATTCCGATATATAAAATATTAATTCCAATGGCTTTTGCTATAGTAACCTTCCCAACCACGATTTTTTATTCCACTCCGTTCAGTTATTTCTATACGAAATAACAAATTCATTCTAATAATACTAAAAAAAATAGTGGGTTCCATCGTTTCTATGGTTCCCTTTTAAACGGTGAGGCCCTCTCTATACACCGGAGCCCTTTCTTTCATCAAAAGGTATTGCGAACTTGTATAGTCCACATTCTTTGGCTCTACCTATCCATTATAGAGTAAATAGCTCTTTTCACAATAAGAGTTATCCATACAGTGACGGTATTTAATTATGAAAGTTGGCTAAGTAGCTGACCCTGTTAGTCCGTTCTTTTAAGATAAAGGAGCATAAGCCTTTTTCTTTTTATTACTATTTCCTCCGCTTAATGGATAACCATTTGCTACCAATGGGAGAATTGCTTCTTATTTCCAATTTAGATAATTGGATTTGCACCAAAGGAAACCATAAATTCCATATACCATAGAAATCTAGGATAGAGAAGCTATATCCTATTCATTGGTACTAATCATGGATACTTCAATTTTTTTTATATTTGTTTGAAGTCATGATCTGAACGAGTCGCACATACACCCTAGCACATGTTCCTCGACGCTGAGGGCATCCTTTAAGCGCGGCCGTTTTTCGAGCATTTCGTATTGGCTGTCTTGCGTTTCTAATAAGTTGTTTAACCGTCGGCATGTTGTATGTATATAGAAAAAAATGGATTGGTTTAGATCCATCTTAACCTGATGATTGCTCATCATGAAGTCTTTCTATTTTCTATTAAATCGAGGAAAACACGAATTTAGCTGTGAAATAACTTTACAAGAAATCCGGACACTACCAATCCTTAAACATTTCTGGAAACCACACTGGATCAGTATCGCAGTGCTTGTCAATCATTTCATCCCCTACAATATCGACAAGTCCATAAGCTTTGGCTTCGTCTGCTGACATAAAAACATCCCTTTCCATGTCTTCGGATACAACCCAAAAAGGCTTGCCTGTTCTTACTGCATAAACCCTTGTGATCATTTCGCGAACTTTGTGTAACTCTTCTACTTCTAGTAAAAATTCTGGTGTCCTTGCCCGATAATAAGCACTAGCAGGTTGGTGAAGCATAATCCTCGCGTGAGGGAATGCTATACGCTTGGTGGGTTCTCCTCCAAGCAGAATGAAGGACGCCATGGAGGCGGCTATTCCGAGGCATATTGTATATATATCTGGTGTCACCGTTTGCATCGTATCAAAAATAGCCATTCCTGAGATTAGCCACCCGCCTGGGGAGTTTATAAACAAAAAAATATCACTAATTCCATCTTCTATACTCAGATATACCATGAGACCTGTAATATGATTCGTGATCTCGCAACGAATCTCTTGACCTAAAAAAAGTGTCCTTTCTCGATACATAACATTGTATAAGTCAACCCAAGTCGCTTCTTCATCTCCAGGAATCCGGTAAGGTACTTTTGGAACACCAATGGGCATATTAGATTAATATTATTAAATTTAAGTAAGAAAACCACACTTTAATATGGAAACGTAAGAATGGAACAGAAAGAAAGAATCCGCAGTTTATTGTCTTAATTTTTATTCTTATTCTATATGAATATTATAGATTCTATTAATACGTAGATTGAAAGGTTATACATATAAGGAATGTAAGACAGATTGAATAAAGAAAAGGGAATGGGTGATTTGAATGCTAAACAAAGAGGGGTAGCGATCTATTCTTCGTTTTTTCCAAATTGGCCAAGTTACCCATTGCATATTGGCACTTATCGAGTATAGAATAGATCTGCTTCTCTTTCTTCTTATGAACAGAATTGGCTTCTTATTTTTAATGGAATGAAATAAATATTCGCGCTTTCTGACACAGAATCCCCTAGAAGGGTTAGGTACATAGGATATGGATAGTCTTTTTCAATGCGATAAAATAAAGCGACATCGTGTCTATTTTTCTTTGCTAAAGGGGTATTTCCATGGGTTTGCCTTGGTATCGTGTTCATACTGTCGTATTGAATGATCCGGGTCGATTGCTTGCGGTGCATATAATGCACACAGCTCTAGTTTCTGGTTGGGCTGGCTCAATGGCTTTATACGAATTAGCAGTTTTTGATCCCTCTGATCCTGTTCTGGATCCAATGTGGAGACAAGGTATGTTCGTAATTCCCTTCATGACTCGTTTAGGAATAACGGATTCGTGGGGTGGTTGGAGTATTTCAGGAGGAACTGTAACAAATCCGGGTATTTGGAGTTATGAAGGTGTGGCAGGTACGCATATTGTGTTTTCTGGCTTGTGTTTCTTGGCAGCGATCTGGCATTGGGTATATTGGGACCTAGAAATATTCTCTGATGAGCGGACGGGAAAACCCTCTTTGGATTTGCCCAAGATCTTTGGAATTCATTTATTTCTTGCAGGGGTGGCTTGCTTTGGCTTTGGGGCATTTCATGTAACGGGTTTGTATGGTCCTGGGATATGGGTATCCGATCCTTATGGACTAACTGGAAAAGTACAAGCTGTAAATCCAGCGTGGGGTGCAGAAGGTTTTGATCCTTTTGTTCCGGGGGGAATAGCTTCTCATCATATTGCTGCGGGTACATTGGGTATATTAGCGGGCTTATTCCATCTTAGTGTCCGTCCGCCTCAACGTCTATATAAAGGATTACGTATGGGCAATATTGAAACTGTACTTTCCAGTAGTATCGCTGCTGTTTTTTTTGCAGCTTTCGTAGTTGCTGGAACTATGTGGTATGGGTCAGCAACGACCCCAATCGAATTATTTGGGCCTACTCGTTATCAGTGGGATCAGGGATACTTTCAGCAAGAAATATATCGAAGAGTTAGCAATGGTTTAGCCGAAAATCTTAGTTTATCAGAAGCTTGGTCTAAAATTCCCGAAAAATTAGCCTTTTATGATTATATTGGTAATAATCCGGCAAAAGGGGGATTATTCAGAGCAGGCTCAATGGACAATGGGGATGGAATAGCTGTTGGATGGTTAGGACATCCCGTCTTTAGAGATAAAGAAGGACGTGAGCTTTTTGTACGCCGTATGCCTACTTTTTTTGAAACATTTCCGGTTGTTTTGGTAGATGAGGAGGGAATTGTTAGAGCAGACGTTCCTTTTAGAAGAGCAGAATCCAAATATAGTGTTGAACAAGTAGGTGTAACGGTGGAGTTCTATGGTGGCGAACTTAATGGAGTAAGTTATTCTGATCCTGCTACTGTAAAAAAATATGCGAGGCGTTCTCAATTAGGGGAAATTTTTGAATTAGACCGGGCTACTTTGAAATCTGATGGTGTTTTTCGCAGCAGTCCAAGGGGTTGGTTCACTTTTGGTCATGCTACCTTTGCTTTGCTCTTCTTTTTCGGACACATTTGGCATGGCGCTAGAACATTGTTCCGAGATGTTTTTGCTGGTATTGATCCAGATTTGGATGCTCAAGTGGAATTTGGAACATTCCAAAAAGTGGGAGATCCAACTACAAGGAAACAGGCAGTTTGATACACATTGTTATAGTATCTTTCACCTCTCTTTTTTGATTTGACATGGGAAACATCTCCCATCCTTTCTTTGACTCTTTTTCTTTCTTTATATGGGAAATTATCCCAAATGACAAATGAATAGGTGTGGAAGTTATAATTGTAAATAAACCAGGATCGAATCTATGGAAGCATTGGTTTATACGTTCCTTTTAGTTTCGACTTTAGGGATAATTTTTTTCGCTATCTTCTTCCGAGAACCACCTAAGGTTCCACCAACTCCAACTAAAAGAATAAAATAATTTCATTTAAGTAAGAAGTCCCCCTATCTGGGAGACTTCTTACTTAAATTAGTCTCCGTGTTCTTCGAATGGATCTCTTAATTGTTGAGAGGGTTGCCCAAACGCGGTATATAAGGCATACCCAGTAAAGCTTACAAGTAAACCAGATATGGAGATGGCGACTAAAGTTGCTGTTTCCATTTTTATAGAATTTCAAGATTACAATGGATCTACGAAAAGATCGTGTATTTACAACTACAACGGAATAGTATACAAAGTCAACACCAATGATTAAATAGAATTTATGGCTACACAAACCGTTGAAGATAGTTCTAAACCTAGGCCAAAACGAACTGGTGCAGGTAGTTTACTGAAACCCTTGAATTCGGAATATGGGAAAGTCGCCCCGGGTTGGGGGACTACTCCTTTTATGGGGATCGCAATGGCTTTATTCGCTATATTCCTATCTATCATTTTAGAAATTTATAATTCTTCCGTTTTACTGGACGGAATTTTAACCAATTAGGTTTCTACTAACTAAAACTAGGAAGTCAGAGTTTTTCCATCCAAAAAAGCCTTTCTAGTTTAAGATCTACATTTCTAGATATTATGGTAGTTCGACCGCGGAATTTTTTTGTTTCGGTATCTCTGGAATATGAGTGTGTGACTTGTTAGAATTGATCCTATTGATAATACATAGAAAGGGCCTGTTATCTCTATCAAGATGATTCTAATTCGTCAGATATTATTTATTCTAGTATCTGGAACACGAAATAGATAGAGTGGATCAAAAAAAAATGGAACTATGATTCATACTCACTATTAAGACCTCGCAACCAGACTGAAAAATTCAAGTAGTTCTTAAATAAAAATAAAAAAGAAATTTTCTTCCTTCCAATTTTGTTTGCCCAAAAGACAACTTTTTTTCTCTCGATTTTGTCGAGTCATTACACTGATTCAATAAATGATTATCAAGCGGTTCTTATTCGAAGAACCCTTGCCTTTTGTTTAGCTTGAGACTAAATCATCGTGGCTCTAGTATGAATCTAAGGTTTTAATTGAACTGATTCATAGGATCTCAACAAGATAATTTCTATATTACGCATAAAAAAACAAATCCTTTATAGGGAAGAGAAAAGT
Organism: Triticum urartu; assembly: GCF_056163025.1. Lineage (NCBI taxonomy): Eukaryota > Viridiplantae > Streptophyta > Magnoliopsida > Poales > Poaceae > Triticum > Triticum urartu. The sequence goes on along the minus strand of NW_028259461.1, from coordinate 12,546,995 downwards.
CAAGAAGCCTCTAATGACCAACATAAGGGAAAGGAAGAAAGAAAGACGCGCCAACTTGAGATTTTTTGGCATTATCATCACAAAGAAGATATTCCGGATTTTTCTTATTTGATATCTTCAAGGCAAATCGACCCAATTCAGTGGCTGATGAAGTTTTGAACCTTTTTTTCTAATATTCGTTGAAAATTTTTGTGTTTCTGCTTGAGCCGTACGAGATGAAATTTTCATATACGGCTCTTAGAGGGGGACTCGGGTTAGTTACCTATCTCAATAAAGTATATGATTGGTTTGAGGAACGTCTTGAGATTCAGGCAATTGCAGATGATATAACTAGTAAATATGTTCCTCCCCATGTCAACATATTTTATTGTTTAGGGGGAATTACACTTACTTGTTTTCTAGTACAAGTCGCTACCGGTTTTGCTATGACTTTTTACTACCGACCAACCGTTACAGAGGCTTTTTCCTCGGTTCAATACATAATGACCGAGGCCAACTTTGGTTGGTTAATCCGATCAGTTCATCGATGGTCAGCAAGTATGATGGTTTTAATGATGATCCTGCATGTATTTCGTGTGTATCTCACAGGGGGATTTAAAAAACCCCGCGAATTAACTTGGGTCACAGGTGTGGTTTTGGCTGTTTTTGACTGCATCATTTGGTGTAACTGGTTATTCTTTGCCTTGGGATCAAATTGGCTATTGGGCAGTCAAAATTGTGACAGGTGTACCTGACGCCATTCCGGTAATAGGATCGCCTTTAGTGGAGTTATTACGCGGAAGTGCTAGTGTGGGCCAATCCACTTTGACTCGTTTTTATAGTTTACATACCTTTGTACTGCCTCTGCTTACTGCCGTATTTATGTTAATGCACTTTCCAATGATACGTAAGCAAGGTATTTCGGGTCCTTTATAGGGAAGGCATATCATAGAGAATTATAATTATCATATATCATATCGGGTAGGTTTTGGTATTTCATTGCTACAAGCATGGGTTATTGTAAAATAACACATGTCATTTGGATACTTCTCTTCAACTCCAAAGTATTTTTATACAATACAAATAGTTGAAGTTAATTTTACGAAAGAAAAAAGGCGGATTATGGGAGTGTGTGACTTGAATTATTGATTTGGCCATGCAGATAAAGAATTGGATCTGCCACATTAGAATTCACAACCAAAGGTGTCTCCGCATCCAATCAACATGTAAGTCCCCTACCTAGGAAGGATAGGCTGGTTCACTTGAGGAGAATATCTTCTATGATCATACCGCAACCATGTCATCCATGAACAGGCTCCGTAAGATCCCATAGAGTAGAAATGGAATAAGTCATGTGACATGATCCAGTTCTCTATTTATTACACTTACCTTTTTATTATAGTATGGAAATGCATTCATTTTCTTTGCATCGATTGTGATCCGCAATACTATCGGAGTAAAAGAAGGGATCTAAGGAAGAATGTAGGCTAAACTTTTTGATTTTTTATTAGTAACAAGTAAATATTTTGTTTGGAGGTAAGAAACTTGCGATATTGAGGGGATAAATACCAACTAATCAAGAGACATGAGACAATCCACAAAGCAATTGATCATGATCAAATTTGTAAGCCCACTTGGATATTGAGCATTTACCCATAAGAATAGGATTATTTTCAATGAGTAGTTGTAGGTGCAACTTCGGAAAAGAGAATCTGATAAAGCTTTTCTTGCCTAGAGTCATTGAGTCATTATAAACCTTAATTCTATTAAGGATCTTCCGCGGTCTTATTTCTTTCACTCTTGCTCGAGCCGGATGATGATAAATTCTCATGTCCGGTTCCTTTGGGGGATGGATCCTAAAGAGTTCACCTATCCCAATAACAAAGAAACCAGACTTAAATGATCCTGTATTAAGAGCTAAATTAGCTAAAGGGATGGGACATAATTATTACGGGGAACCCGCATGGCCCAACGATCTTTTATATATTTTTCCAGTAGTAATTCTAGGTACTATTGCATGTAATGTAGGTTTAGCGGTTCTCGAGCCATCAATGATTGGTGAACCGGCAGATCCGTTTGCAACTCCTCTGGAAATATTACCCGAGTGGTACTTCTTTCCCGTGTTTCAAATACTCCGTACGGTACCCAATAAGTTATTGGGCGTTCTTTTAATGGTTTCTGTGCCAACAGGCTTATTGACAGTACCTTTTCTAGAGAATGTCAATAAATTCCAAAATCCATTTCGCCGCCCAGTAGCTACGACCGTTTTTTTAATCGGTACTGTAGTAGCTCTTTGGTTAGGTATTGGAGCAACATTACCCATTGATAAATCATTAACTTTAGGTCTTTTTTAGATATTTTTTGATTCATTCAACCGTGAAGTACCATAGGTATCTAGGAAATAGTTACTTCCAAGTGAATCTTCCCTAGATACCTAAAATCCATTTTATTATGATCCATTTCGCGAAAATATAGATTGTACCAAAGATGCTAAATTGTTTTCTTTTTTATTCTAACTCGAAAAAGAAGAAGAAAAAAAATTGCAATGGATTTAAAACGAGAGTTTATTCTTAAGTAAATCAATTGGGAGATGCTTCTCTAGAGTGTCCCATATATGTTTTCTATCTTCCATACGAAAACTGTCAATTCTCAGAAGATCTTCTTCAGTCTTACTCAAAAGGTCCAATAGTGTATGTATATTGGCCCTTTTTAGACAATTATACGTTCTAGAAGTCAATTCTAATTGATCAATAAAAATACAATTCAATGGAATTCCTTTTTTGTTTTTCTTTAGATTAGTTAATCTTTTTTGAAAAGTAAAAAGGGGTGGAGTAAACCTGTTTTTATTTTCTTCGAAACTAGCGCCCTCTTCCTCCGCGTGTAGAAAAGGAAGAAATAAATCAATCAAATTACGAGAAGCCTCATAAAGTGCTTCCTTAGGGGTTAAACTTCCATTAGTCCATATTTCTAGAAAAAGTATCTCGTGTTTTTCATTTCCATTCCCACAAGAAAAAATACTATAATTCACATTTCGAACAGGCATGGATACAGCATCTATAGGATAACTTCCATCTTGATAGTTCTTTCTGAGTTCTGTCTGATATCCACGATCTCTCTTGATCTGTAAATCAATACAGAAATCAATGGGCTCTGTCAAGTTAGCT
>NW_028259461.1:12507504-12543352 GCF_056163025.1 Triticum urartu | reverse complement strand
CTATTGCTTCGTATTGTCGAGATCCTAACTAAGAAACAGTCACTATATGAATAAATACCTCTATCATAACATAAATGAGTAGATGTGTCATATAGTTGTAGCAACTGCAATTTTTTCTCTAAAAAAGAAAAGGGATTCTAGGTTGTGAAGCAAAACTAAAGGGATGTGGATAAAGGGAGGGATGATAGAAAGAAGGAAGAGGAAATAAATAAGATATAGGATTCCACTATGTATGGTCTATGAATTACATCATAAAAGGCAATGTGATAAAGCATCAATATAATAAAAATAATAGAGAATTAAAAATTGTAACTTGAAACAAGAACTACAAATTTAAAGCAATAATAAAGAGCCGCCCGGGTTAATAAAACTGAGAAAATTAACTCGGAAAGAAATTTTTTGGAAGCTCCGTTGCGGGATTCAGACCTAACCATTCAAGGAGAAGCAGTGGGAACGACAGAACCTATGATTCCATAGGATTTTATTGAAAAGAATCCTAACACTTCATTGGGTGGGATGGCGGAACAAACCAAAAAAATTGTCTTATTTGGTAAGTTTATAAATTAACAAATAAGACAGGAAAGAGTAAATATTCGCCCGCGAAATTCTTATTGAATTAGAATACTTTACCGCGATTCAATAAGAGTAAAAATAAGGATTTTTTTAAGAAGGATTACATTATCTATAAATATAGAATTTAGATAAATATACACACACATCTGGATATATTCTAGATCTTCTTTTTTGACTATATATTATATTTTTCTGTTTTAACAAATTCAATATAAAAAAAACCGAACTTTTTCTATTATCTATTAATGTGTATCTATCCGTACCGTAATATTTTGGAATATTATGAATTAGAGAAATTTACATGCTTTCTGATTCCATTCGCGAGGAGCTGGATGAGAAGAAACTCTCATGTCCAGTTTTGCAGTAGAGATGGAACTAAGAAAGAGAACCATCGACTATAACCCCAAAAGAACCAGATTTCGCAAACAACATAGAGGAAGAATGAAAGGAAAATCCTGCCGAGGCAATCGTATTTGTTTTGGTAGATATGCTCTTCAAGCACTTGAACCCGCTTGGATCACGGCGAGACAGATAGAAGCAGGACGAAGAGCAATAACACGATATGCACGTCGTGGTGGAAAAATATGGGTACGTATATTTCCCGACAAACCGGTTACACTAAGACCCACGGAAACACGTATGGGCTCGGGAAAGGGGTCCCCCGAATATTGGGTATCCGTTGTTAAACCTGGTCGTATACTTTATGAAATGGGGGGAGTATCTGAAACTGTTAGCTAGAGCAGCTATCTCCATAGCTGCCAGTAAAATGCCCATACGAAGTCAATTTATTCGATTAGAGATATAGAACCCTAAAAGGGGTATGGAAGATAAAAAAAAATGCTCGGTTTTTCTTTCTGGAAAGACAATATTTCTTTCATCCTTTTGCATTGAAATAACAAATTGAAATCAAAATAATATGATTCAACCTCAGACCCTTTTAAATGTAGCAGATAATAGTGGAGCTCGAAAATTGATGTGTATTCGAGTCATAGGAGCTGCTGGTAATCAGCGATATGCTCGTATTGGTGATGTTATTGTTGCTGTAATCAAAGACGCATTGCCCCAAATGCCTCTAGAAAGATCCGAAGTAATTCGAGCTGTAATTGTACGTACATGTAAAGAGTTCAAATGCGAAGACGGTATAATAATCCGCTATGATGACAATGCTGCGGTTATAATTGATCAAAAAGGCAATCCAAAAGGAACTCGAGTTTTTGGCGCGATTGCCGAGGAATTGAGAGAATTGAATTTTACCAAAATAGTTTCATTAGCTCCTGAAGTATTATAAATACTAGTAGGCGAAATTGAGACCAAAGAATTAATTTAGTAGATTGTGTTTTACGTATATGTTTTAAAATCCAAAATGAAAAAAAAAAAAGAAAACATGTTGATTATAGAAAAATTAGGAGGAACCTAGAATTAGAGTCTTATGGGCAAGGACACTATTGCTGATTTACTAACCTCTATAAGAAATGCGGACATGAATAAAAAAGGAACAGTTCGAGTAGTATCTACAAATATTACCGAAAACATTGTTAAAATACTTCTACGAGAGGGTTTTATTGAAAGTGTTCGGAAACATCAGGAACGTAACAGATATTTCTTGGTTTCAACTTTGCGACATCAAAAGAGAAAGACTATAAAAGGAATATATAGAACAAGAACCTTTTTAAAGCGTATCAGCCGACCCGGCTTACGAATTTATACCAACTATCAAGGAATTCCTAAAGTTTTGGGTGGAATGGGAATTGCTATTCTTTCTACTTCTCGAGGAATAATGACAGATCGAGAAGCTCGACTAAACAGAATTGGGGGAGAAGTCTTATGTTATATATGGTAATCGCCCCGCCTATAGTGCTCGAATTCTATCTCGCCCTTCCTATTTTTAAAATAAAAATAGAAAAATAGGAGAAAAAAAATATGACAGAAAAAAAAAATAGGAGAGAAAAAAAAAACCCGAGAGAAGCAAAAGTAACTTTCGAAGGTTTAGTTACGGAAGCCCTACCCAATGGAATGTTCCGCGTTCGGCTAGAGAATGACACCATCATCCTAGGCTATATTTCAGGAAAGATACGGTCTAGTTCTATACGAATACTGATGGGGGATAGGGTCAAAATTGAAGTAAGTCGTTATGATTCAAGCAAGGGACGTATAATTTATAGACTTCCCCATAAGGATTCGAAGCGTATCGAAGACTCGAAGGATAGCGAAGATTTGAAGGATAGCGAAGATTTGAAGGATACCAAAGATTCAAAGGATTAGGTTTTTCTTTTTTTTTCTAGGGTAATAAATTCTAAGTTCTAAAATTCAAGCGAAGAGACTTATTTTTTCCAAAAGATTAGATTCATAGTTTAAAAAAGGATACGGAAATATGAAAATAAGAGCTTCCGTTCGTAAAATTTGTACAAAATGTCGACTGATTCGTAGGCGTGGACGAATTAGAGTCATTTGCTCTAATCCGAAGCATAAACAAAGACAGGGGTAATCTTTCGAAAAAGAACTTTACTTTCTAAAAAGTAAAAAAAAGTACCCGCGGAAATGTTCCAATTCCAAATAAAATAATTTCATTTAAAATAATTAAAGTAAAGGGTTTATTTTACCCTGAAACGGATATCTTTGTATCTTTTTTCTTTTTTTTATTTCTAACTCATATTTATGAGATAATAAAATATGGCAAAAGCTATACCAAAAATTGGTTCACGTAAGAAAGTGCGTATTGGTTTACGTAGGAATGCACGTTTTAGTTTACGGAAGAGTGCACGTAGAATAACAAAAGGGGTTATTCATGTTCAAGCTAGTTTCAACAATACCATTATAACTGTTACAGACCCACAAGGTCGGGTGGTTTTTTGGTCCTCGGCCGGTACTTGTGGATTCAAAAGCTCAAGAAAAGCATCACCCTATGCTGGTCAAAGAACAGCAGTAGATGCTATTCGTACAGTAGGTTTGCAACGAGCAGAAGTTATGGTAAAGGGCGCTGGTAGTGGAAGAGATGCCGCATTACGAGCCATTGCTAAAAGTGGTGTGCGATTAAGTTGTATACGCGATGTAACACCTATGCCGCATAATGGATGTCGACCGCCTAAAAAAAGACGTCTGTAAAAGAATTAACCCGCTTTCAACTTTCATTTCAAGAGAAATAAACGATTCAATGATAAAATAATAATACTAGTCTATTATGGTTCGAGAGGAGGTAGCAGGATCCACTCAAACACTACAGTGGAAGTGTGTTGAATCAAGAGTAGATAGTAAGCGCCTTTATTATGGTCGTTTCATTCTGTCCCCGCTTAGAAAAGGTCAAGCGGACACCGTCGGTATTGCCTTGCGAAGAGCTTTACTTGGAGAAATAGAAGGAACATGTATCACACGTGCAAAATTTGGGAGCGTGCCGCACGAGTATTCTACAATAGCAGGTATTGAAGAATCCGTACAAGAAATTTTACTAAATTTGAAAGAAATTGTATTGAGAAGTAATCTCTATGGAGTTAGAGACGCATCCATTTGCGTCAAAGGTCCTAGATACATAACTGCTCAAGATATCATCTTACCGCCTTCCGTAGAAATCGTTGATACGGCACAACCTATAGCTAACTTGACAGAGCCCATTGATTTCTGTATTGATTTACAGATCAAGAGAGATCGTGGATATCAGACAGAACTCAGAAAGAACTATCAAGATGGAAGTTATCCTATAGATGCTGTATCCATGCCTGTTCGAAATGTGAATTATAGTATTTTTTCTTGTGGGAATGGAAATGAAAAACACGAGATACTTTTTCTAGAAATATGGACTAATGGAAGTTTAACCCCTAAGGAAGCACTTTATGAGGCTTCTCGTAATTTGATTGATTTATTTCTTCCTTTTCTACACGCGGAGGAAGAGGGCGCTAGTTTCGAAGAAAATAAAAACAGGTTTACTCCACCCCTTTTTACTTTTCAAAAAAGATTAACTAATCTAAAGAAAAACAAAAAAGGAATTCCATTGAATTGTATTTTTATTGATCAATTAGAATTGACTTCTAGAACGTATAATTGTCTAAAAAGGGCCAATATACATACACTATTGGACCTTTTGAGTAAGACTGAAGAAGATCTTCTGAGAATTGACAGTTTTCGTATGGAAGATAGAAAACATATATGGGACACTCTAGAGAAGCATCTCCCAATTGATTTACTTAAGAATAAACTCTCGTTTTAAATCCATTGCAATTTTTTTTCTTCTTCTTTTTCGAGTTAGAATAAAAAGAAAACAATTTAGCATCTTTGGTACAATCTATATTTTCGCGAAATGGATCATAATAAAATGGATTTTAGGTATCTAGGGAAGATTCACTTGGAAGTAACTATTTCCTAGATACCTATGGTACTTCACGGTTGAATGAATCAAAAAATATCTAAAAAAGACCTAAAGTTAATGATTTATCAATGGGTAATGTTGCTCCAATACCTAACCAAAGAGCTACTACAGTACCGATTAAAAAAACGGTCGTAGCTACTGGGCGGCGAAATGGATTTTGGAATTTATTGACATTCTCTAGAAAAGGTACTGTCAATAAGCCTGTTGGCACAGAAACCATTAAAAGAACGCCCAATAACTTATTGGGTACCGTACGGAGTATTTGAAACACGGGAAAGAAGTACCACTCGGGTAATATTTCCAGAGGAGTTGCAAACGGATCTGCCGGTTCACCAATCATTGATGGCTCGAGAACCGCTAAACCTACATTACATGCAATAGTACCTAGAATTACTACTGGAAAAATATATAAAAGATCGTTGGGCCATGCGGGTTCCCCGTAATAATTATGTCCCATCCCTTTAGCTAATTTAGCTCTTAATACAGGATCATTTAAGTCTGGTTTCTTTGTTATTGGGATAGGTGAACTCTTTAGGATCCATCCCCCAAAGGAACCGGACATGAGAATTTATCATCATCCGGCTCGAGCAAGAGTGAAAGAAATAAGACCGCGGAAGATCCTTAATAGAATTAAGGTTTATAATGACTCAATGACTCTAGGCAAGAAAAGCTTTATCAGATTCTCTTTTCCGAAGTTGCACCTACAACTACTCATTGAAAATAATCCTATTCTTATGGGTAAATGCTCAATATCCAAGTGGGCTTACAAATTTGATCATGATCAATTGCTTTGTGGATTGTCTCATGTCTCTTGATTAGTTGGTATTTATCCCCTCAATATCGCAAGTTTCTTACCTCCAAACAAAATATTTACTTGTTACTAATAAAAAATCAAAAAGTTTAGCCTACATTCTTCCTTAGATCCCTTCTTTTACTCCGATAGTATTGCGGATCACAATCGATGCAAAGAAAATGAATGCATTTCCATACTATAATAAAAAGGTAAGTGTAATAAATAGAGAACTGGATCATGTCACATGACTTATTCCATTTCTACTCTATGGGATCTTACGGAGCCTGTTCATGGATGACATGGTTGCGGTATGATCATAGAAGATATTCTCCTCAAGTGAACCAGCCTATCCTTCCTAGGTAGGGGACTTACATGTTGATTGGATGCGGAGACACCTTTGGTTGTGAATTCTAATGTGGCAGATCCAATTCTTTATCTGCATGGCCAAATCAATAATTCAAGTCACACACTCCCATAATCCGCCTTTTTTCTTTCGTAAAATTAACTTCAACTATTTGTATTGTATAAAAATACTTTGGAGTTGAAGAGAAGTATCCAAATGACATGTGTTATTTTACAATAACCCATGCTTGTAGCAATGAAATACCAAAACCTACCCGATATGATATATGATAATTATAATTCTCTATGATATGCCTTCCCTATAAAGGACCCGAAATACCTTGCTTACGTATCATTGGAAAGTGCATTAACATAAATACGGCAGTAAGCAGAGGCAGTACAAAGGTATGTAAACTATAAAAACGAGTCAAAGTGGATTGGCCCACACTAGCACTTCCGCGTAATAACTCCACTAAAGGCGATCCTATTACCGGAATGGCGTCAGGTACACCTGTCACAATTTTGACTGCCCAATAGCCAATTTGATCCCAAGGCAAAGAATAACCAGTTACACCAAATGATGCAGTCAAAACAGCCAAAACCACACCTGTGACCCAAGTTAATTCGCGGGGTTTTTTAAATCCCCCTGTGAGATACACACGAAATACATGCAGGATCATCATTAAAACCATCATACTTGCTGACCATCGATGAACTGATCGGATTAACCAACCAAAGTTGGCCTCGGTCATTATGTATTGAACCGAGGAAAAAGCCTCTGTAACGGTTGGTCGGTAGTAAAAAGTCATAGCAAAACCGGTAGCGACTTGTACTAGAAAACAAGTAAGTGTAATTCCCCCTAAACAATAAAATATGTTGACATGGGGAGGAACATATTTACTAGTTATATCATCTGCAATTGCCTGAATCTCAAGACGTTCCTCAAACCAATCATATACTTTATTGAGATAGGTAACTAACCCGAGTCCCCCTCTAAGAGCCGTATATGAAAATTTCATCTCGTACGGCTCAAGCAGAAACACAAAAATTTTCAACGAATATTAGAAAAAAGGTTCAAAACTTCATCAGCCACTGAATTGGGTCGATTTGCCTTGAAGATATCAAATAAGAAAAATCCGGAATATCTTCTTTGTGATGATAATGCCAAAAAATCTCAAGTTGGCGCGTCTTTCTTTCTTCCTTTCCCTTATGTTGGTCATTAGAGGCTTCTTGACTTTTCTCTTCCCTATAAAGGATTTGTTTTTTTATGCGTAATATAGAAATTATCTTGTTGAGATCCTATGAATCAGTTCAATTAAAACCTTAGATTCATACTAGAGCCACGATGATTTAGTCTCAAGCTAAACAAAAGGCAAGGGTTCTTCGAATAAGAACCGCTTGATAATCATTTATTGAATCAGTGTAATGACTCGACAAAATCGAGAGAAAAAAAGTTGTCTTTTGGGCAAACAAAATTGGAAGGAAGAAAATTTCTTTTTTATTTTTATTTAAGAACTACTTGAATTTTTCAGTCTGGTTGCGAGGTCTTAATAGTGAGTATGAATCATAGTTCCATTTTTTTTTGATCCACTCTATCTATTTCGTGTTCCAGATACTAGAATAAATAATATCTGACGAATTAGAATCATCTTGATAGAGATAACAGGCCCTTTCTATGTATTATCAATAGGATCAATTCTAACAAGTCACACACTCATATTCCAGAGATACCGAAACAAAAAAATTCCGCGGTCGAACTACCATAATATCTAGAAATGTAGATCTTAAACTAGAAAGGCTTTTTTGGATGGAAAAACTCTGACTTCCTAGTTTTAGTTAGTAGAAACCTAATTGGTTAAAATTCCGTCCAGTAAAACGGAAGAATTATAAATTTCTAAAATGATAGATAGGAATATAGCGAATAAAGCCATTGCGATCCCCATAAAAGGAGTAGTCCCCCAACCCGGGGCGACTTTCCCATATTCCGAATTCAAGGGTTTCAGTAAACTACCTGCACCAGTTCGTTTTGGCCTAGGTTTAGAACTATCTTCAACGGTTTGTGTAGCCATAAATTCTATTTAATCATTGGTGTTGACTTTGTATACTATTCCGTTGTAGTTGTAAATACACGATCTTTTCGTAGATCCATTGTAATCTTGAAATTCTATAAAAATGGAAACAGCAACTTTAGTCGCCATCTCCATATCTGGTTTACTTGTAAGCTTTACTGGGTATGCCTTATATACCGCGTTTGGGCAACCCTCTCAACAATTAAGAGATCCATTCGAAGAACACGGAGACTAATTTAAGTAAGAAGTCTCCCAGATAGGGGGACTTCTTACTTAAATGAAATTATTTTATTCTTTTAGTTGGAGTTGGTGGAACCTTAGGTGGTTCTCGGAAGAAGATAGCGAAAAAAATTATCCCTAAAGTCGAAACTAAAAGGAACGTATAAACCAATGCTTCCATAGATTCGATCCTGGTTTATTTACAATTATAACTTCCACACCTATTCATTTGTCATTTGGGATAATTTCCCATATAAAGAAAGAAAAAGAGTCAAAGAAAGGATGGGAGATGTTTCCCATGTCAAATCAAAAAAGAGAGGTGAAAGATACTATAACAATGTGTATCAAACTGCCTGTTTCCTTGTAGTTGGATCTCCCACTTTTTGGAATGTTCCAAATTCCACTTGAGCATCCAAATCTGGATCAATACCAGCAAAAACATCTCGGAACAATGTTCTAGCGCCATGCCAAATGTGTCCGAAAAAGAAGAGCAAAGCAAAGGTAGCATGACCAAAAGTGAACCAACCCCTTGGACTGCTGCGAAAAACACCATCAGATTTCAAAGTAGCCCGGTCTAATTCAAAAATTTCCCCTAATTGAGAACGCCTCGCATATTTTTTTACAGTAGCAGGATCAGAATAACTTACTCCATTAAGTTCGCCACCATAGAACTCCACCGTTACACCTACTTGTTCAACACTATATTTGGATTCTGCTCTTCTAAAAGGAACGTCTGCTCTAACAATTCCCTCCTCATCTACCAAAACAACCGGAAATGTTTCAAAAAAAGTAGGCATACGGCGTACAAAAAGCTCACGTCCTTCTTTATCTCTAAAGACGGGATGTCCTAACCATCCAACAGCTATTCCATCCCCATTGTCCATTGAGCCTGCTCTGAATAATCCCCCTTTTGCCGGATTATTACCAATATAATCATAAAAGGCTAATTTTTCGGGAATTTTAGACCAAGCTTCTGATAAACTAAGATTTTCGGCTAAACCATTGCTAACTCTTCGATATATTTCTTGCTGAAAGTATCCCTGATCCCACTGATAACGAGTAGGCCCAAATAATTCGATTGGGGTCGTTGCTGACCCATACCACATAGTTCCAGCAACTACGAAAGCTGCAAAAAAAACAGCAGCGATACTACTGGAAAGTACAGTTTCAATATTGCCCATACGTAATCCTTTATATAGACGTTGAGGCGGACGGACACTAAGATGGAATAAGCCCGCTAATATACCCAATGTACCCGCAGCAATATGATGAGAAGCTATTCCCCCCGGAACAAAAGGATCAAAACCTTCTGCACCCCACGCTGGATTTACAGCTTGTACTTTTCCAGTTAGTCCATAAGGATCGGATACCCATATCCCAGGACCATACAAACCCGTTACATGAAATGCCCCAAAGCCAAAGCAAGCCACCCCTGCAAGAAATAAATGAATTCCAAAGATCTTGGGCAAATCCAAAGAGGGTTTTCCCGTCCGCTCATCAGAGAATATTTCTAGGTCCCAATATACCCAATGCCAGATCGCTGCCAAGAAACACAAGCCAGAAAACACAATATGCGTACCTGCCACACCTTCATAACTCCAAATACCCGGATTTGTTACAGTTCCTCCTGAAATACTCCAACCACCCCACGAATCCGTTATTCCTAAACGAGTCATGAAGGGAATTACGAACATACCTTGTCTCCACATTGGATCCAGAACAGGATCAGAGGGATCAAAAACTGCTAATTCGTATAAAGCCATTGAGCCAGCCCAACCAGAAACTAGAGCTGTGTGCATTATATGCACCGCAAGCAATCGACCCGGATCATTCAATACGACAGTATGAACACGATACCAAGGCAAACCCATGGAAATACCCCTTTAGCAAAGAAAAATAGACACGATGTCGCTTTATTTTATCGCATTGAAAAAGACTATCCATATCCTATGTACCTAACCCTTCTAGGGGATTCTGTGTCAGAAAGCGCGAATATTTATTTCATTCCATTAAAAATAAGAAGCCAATTCTGTTCATAAGAAGAAAGAGAAGCAGATCTATTCTATACTCGATAAGTGCCAATATGCAATGGGTAACTTGGCCAATTTGGAAAAAACGAAGAATAGATCGCTACCCCTCTTTGTTTAGCATTCAAATCACCCATTCCCTTTTCTTTATTCAATCTGTCTTACATTCCTTATATGTATAACCTTTCAATCTACGTATTAATAGAATCTATAATATTCATATAGAATAAGAATAAAAATTAAGACAATAAACTGCGGATTCTTTCTTTCTGTTCCATTCTTACGTTTCCATATTAAAGTGTGGTTTTCTTACTTAAATTTAATAATATTAATCTAATATGCCCATTGGTGTTCCAAAAGTACCTTACCGGATTCCTGGAGATGAAGAAGCGACTTGGGTTGACTTATACAATGTTATGTATCGAGAAAGGACACTTTTTTTAGGTCAAGAGATTCGTTGCGAGATCACGAATCATATTACAGGTCTCATGGTATATCTGAGTATAGAAGATGGAATTAGTGATATTTTTTTGTTTATAAACTCCCCAGGCGGGTGGCTAATCTCAGGAATGGCTATTTTTGATACGATGCAAACGGTGACACCAGATATATATACAATATGCCTCGGAATAGCCGCCTCCATGGCGTCCTTCATTCTGCTTGGAGGAGAACCCACCAAGCGTATAGCATTCCCTCACGCGAGGATTATGCTTCACCAACCTGCTAGTGCTTATTATCGGGCAAGGACACCAGAATTTTTACTAGAAGTAGAAGAGTTACACAAAGTTCGCGAAATGATCACAAGGGTTTATGCAGTAAGAACAGGCAAGCCTTTTTGGGTTGTATCCGAAGACATGGAAAGGGATGTTTTTATGTCAGCAGACGAAGCCAAAGCTTATGGACTTGTCGATATTGTAGGGGATGAAATGATTGACAAGCACTGCGATACTGATCCAGTGTGGTTTCCAGAAATGTTTAAGGATTGGTAGTGTCCGGATTTCTTGTAAAGTTATTTCACAGCTAAATTCGTGTTTTCCTCGATTTAATAGAAAATAGAAAGACTTCATGATGAGCAATCATCAGGTTAAGATGGATCTAAACCAATCCATTTTTTTCTATATACATACAACATGCCGACGGTTAAACAACTTATTAGAAACGCAAGACAGCCAATACGAAATGCTCGAAAAACGGCCGCGCTTAAAGGATGCCCTCAGCGTCGAGGAACATGTGCTAGGGTGTATGTGCGACTCGTTCAGATCATGACTTCAAACAAATATAAAAAAAATTGAAGTATCCATGATTAGTACCAATGAATAGGATATAGCTTCTCTATCCTAGATTTCTATGGTATATGGAATTTATGGTTTCCTTTGGTGCAAATCCAATTATCTAAATTGGAAATAAGAAGCAATTCTCCCATTGGTAGCAAATGGTTATCCATTAAGCGGAGGAAATAGTAATAAAAAGAAAAAGGCTTATGCTCCTTTATCTTAAAAGAACGGACTAACAGGGTCAGCTACTTAGCCAACTTTCATAATTAAATACCGTCACTGTATGGATAACTCTTATTGTGAAAAGAGCTATTTACTCTATAATGGATAGGTAGAGCCAAAGAATGTGGACTATACAAGTTCGCAATACCTTTTGATGAAAGAAAGGGCTCCGGTGTATAGAGAGGGCCTCACCGTTTAAAAGGGAACCATAGAAACGATGGAACCCACTATTTTTTTTAGTATTATTAGAATGAATTTGTTATTTCGTATAGAAATAACTGAACGGAGTGGAATAAAAAATCGTGGTTGGGAAGGTTACTATAGCAAAAGCCATTGGAATTAATATTTTATATATCGGAATAATTAGTTTTGTTATTAATGAGAAAAAGGGTGGCTAAAAGAAGAGAAATCATTAGTTATTCATTAAGGTTAATTTGATTCAATGACCAGAGTTCCGCGAGGATATATAGCCCGGAGACGACGAACAAAAATGCGTTCATTTGCCTCAAACTTTAGAGGGGCTCATTTAAGACTTAATCGAATGATTACCCAACAGGTAAAAAGAGCTTTTGTTTCCTCTCATCGAGATAGAGGTAGGCAAAAGAGGGATTTTCGTCGTTTGTGGATCACTCGGATAAACGCAGCAACGCGGGTATATAAAGTATTCGATAGTTATAGTAAATTAATACACAACCTGTACAAGAAGAAATTGATTCTTAATCGTAAAATGCTTGCACAAGTAGCTGTATCAAATCCAAATAATCTTTACACGATTTCCAATAAAATAAAGATCATCAATTAAAGGTATAAATAAAGTAATATACTGGAATAATAAAAGATGAATTCCCGGAGAGGGAACTCCGGGAAGATACAATAAATTAAGATTAAGTGGTAGGAATCAACGAGCTGGATTACTTTCTTTATAATATATATAGGTCTGGCCCTTTCGAATTCGAATAAAACATCAACAATCGGAACTTAAGTTCCGGTTGTTGTTTCTTAAATTTTGGTTGTTGTTTCTTAAGTTTCGATTGGAATTGTACTTTTGCGTTAATTGAGGAATATGTCTATTTTTTCTGGGTCTAGAACCTGTAATTATTGAAATTGACTGGGCTTGAAATTGCTTTTCGTTCTCATAGTTACGAAACGGTAAGAAAGATAAAATACGAGCCTGTTTTATAGCAAGAGTAATTAATCGTTGTTGTTTCAAGGTTAATCTATTTATTCGTCTCGATAATATTTTTCCTTGTTCACTAATAAATCTATTAATTAAACTCATGTTTCTATAATCAATTCGATCTCCCGGGCCAATCCGGGGACGCCTACGAAAAGGTTGTTTAGATTTACGAAAAGGTTGCTTGAATTTACGAAAAGTTTGCTTGGATTTACGAAAGGGTTGCTTGGATTTATTAAAAGTTTGCTTGGATTTACTAAAGGGTTGCTTAGATTTAAGAAAAGGTTGTTTAGATGTATACATGATTTATTCCTTATTTAAAATTTGAAAATTTGAAAATTCACTTCTTTATTTTATTAATTTAGGATCCAGAAGAAGTAGTTTTTCTTTGATCCATATCTTATTTGATTCATATTATAGTATATGAATACCCTCTATACATATGAAATAATATCTACCGGAAATCAGATGAGTTGATTTGTATTTTGTATTCTATACTATGTTTTCTTTATATATTAAATATGAAGTTCTTACTCTTTCTGTTGTTTGGAAAGATCAAACACACGATGTTCCTATTTCTTTATTTCGTGATGAGTCGTATGCTTGCGACAATAACGACAAAATTTTTTGAATTCTAATTGTCCGGGTGTATTGTGGCGATTCTTTTGAGTACTATATCTAGAAATCCCCGTCGATTCCTCATTGGCACCTTTTCGAACACAACTGATGCATTCCAAAATAACTCTGATTCTAACATCTTTTCCCTTGGCCATGAACCTCCTTTTCTTTTTGGATTGACTTAACTTAATTCTTCTACTTATTCTTTTATTCTTCTATTTTGAATCCGAAGAAGAAGAATAAAATTCATTAGAATAATTTTTTTTTATTCTTTAATTAAGTAATAAAAAATAGAGAAATAATTAAAGAATACAATCCTTGTCGAATTAGCAAAGATTTTGGTTCGAAATCCTTTCATTTAATTAGCCAGCCCCGCCTTTTCTATGCTCTGATTTCTGAGGCCTTATTTAGCTTGGGTACCCCTTTAAATTGAATTTCTATTTTCAAAAATGGGGTTTACCAAATTTTTAATGACTCTGAGGTTCAACCCAATCCATCTTTTCTTTCTTTTTCCTTCCGATACTAAAAAAAGATTGAAAAGGATCAAATTTTGTCATATCACGAAGAAATCTATCCCTCCCATAGCAATAACTAGAATTAAAAAAAAGGGAATGACAAAGCATCTGGGAATAAACGATTAATTTCTATCAATAAACCTGCTAAAGCACCAAACCATAGAGTACTTAGCACGGGTGCTACAGAGAGATATGTTTTTATATCCCGCATTGAAAATCCTCCTTCCTTGTTGGAATACATATATGATCATAAACTCTTGCCCAAGATTGTTATGCTATATATAAAATGAACCATATCGACGAAATTTTCCTATCCCTAAAAAAGAAAAAGATGACCCCTTCTTCCTATATATTACCAAGGAAAAGTAATCCTTCTTTTATAGGCGAAATTATATTGGATTTTATATGTATATAATTCCTTAATTATATGAGACCAAAAAGAAGAAATGACACGAGGGTTCTATATATAGATAGAGAAAGAAAGAAGAAGAAAATTATGATGTGGAAAAGAAGACAGGAATTGTGTACAATGGCATTGTACAACAATTTAATTTGGAAAAGGGATGTAGCGCAGCTTGGTAGCGCGTTTGTTTTGGGTACAAAATGTCACAGGTTCAAATCCTGTCATCCCTACCTATTACTTCTTTCTTCTTTATAGGCAGTAGCGACGAGATCAATTAAAGTAAAGTGGGTATAACTTGAATTTGTGGAGACTATACGTACGTGAGATACATTAGGAATAGAAAAAGATTTTCTTTTTGAATGAATGAAAGCGCTCTTAGTTCAGTTCGGTAGAACGCGGGTCTCCAAAACCCGATGTCGTAGGTTCAAATCCTACAGAGCGTGATTCCATCTATTTTATGTCGAAGCAGAGTAAAATAACTTAACAAAATTGAATTGTAACTCCAATTTCAATTTGACCTCCTCTCTGGTCTGGAGGAGGTCAATCAAAAAAAAAAAATGACTCAATCAAAGATCCAACTGATCCCCACGCCTGTATTGCAAATACGCAGTCACGAATAATCCCGCTAAAGTAATAGGAATTAGGCCTAAGACGATTCCAAATAGAAAAACTTCAATCATTTCGATTTGTTCGAGGGGATAAAAAAAGAGGTACGATCTATCCCTAAATAGTACTCTAAATTATCCACGAATCTCAATGACCAAGAAAAGAATTCCTAATTAGTCTGGAAAAGAGTCGTAGAATGCCAGGAATCCCAAAGAAAGATTTTTCTTTTCTGAATTATAATTATTCAGTCAATTCAAATAAGGCGTATCTTGTTCAAGCCAATAAATAGAGCTGGGGTTATAGTTAAAGCAGCCAGTAGAAAACCAAAATAACTAGTTAAAGTAAGCATGAAAGAGTTAAATTCCATTTATTTTTTTTTACTACACTACATATGTTGGTAAAGCATTTACCTAAGTTATGGAAAATTCATAATTCATCAGTTATTTTAGATAATACTAAAAAACAAGATAGAGTAAGATACAGAAGTGTAAAAGAAAGTGGATTCATCAGATGATACATGAGTCCCTAATTCCGAATCAAGAGATTTGTTGTGGAATTTGTCAATTGAGTAAAGTAATAATATTAAGAACTAGATCATCTAACCCCATTGAATGAAAAAAAGAAATTCAATTTTCAGGGAAATTTTTGAATAAGAGATAAATAAACAATTGAATTTGAAAAAAAAAACTTCTTTCTATTTTGGATAATTTCTTTTTCAATAGGACCCTCTTTTTGGAGTGAACGATCGAATATTCCCCTATTCCTTCTTATTTTAACTGATTGTATTCCATATGGAATAAGAGGAGAACAAAAGCATTCCACGACCTGCCAAGGGGCTGTTAAAAAAAAAAAAAAAAGAAAGCTCTTCCTTGAATTTACTTTATTTTTATTCCTTTTTCGAACTCCAACCAAAGTAGATTCGAAGACGAGTCACTTCAATTATCCTTTTAAGTTCTATTCTATCTTCTGTCTTTCCCTATTTCATCTCGTAAAGTTCCGCGCTCGCAGTTTGGTCAAGAAAGTTAGACCTAATCCAACAAACAATACAAGGATGAATTACGAATTATGAAAGGATAGATTTCACATATACTTGTCCTTGTATTGTGTCAGTATGAGAATATCCTTCCTAAATTATTTATCCAAACCTATTGATCATTAACTTAGATTTTCCCAAGATTTTGGCTGCTATTCCGAATTACTCTATTATTCCGAAGCCAATGAAAAGTAAGTAGAACCTACAAAAATGGGGTTTTCTATTGATGCCTTGAATAACATATAGCTTACCTATAGACAAAAAAAAAATAAAAAAGTAATTATGTTTCGGAACCAGGCAAAACCAGATTGCTGTGCCATAGGAAGGATAGCTATACTAATTCGGTATACTCAAAATACACCTTTGGTACAAAATTGACAATCTCACAAGGATGAAATATCAGTAATTTTCTATTTACTGGTCGATCCCATCTTTTACGGAATCAATTCCTTTTTTGAATGTACAAAAATTTTGGGAGTTCAGCATGTCTGGAAGCACGGGAGAACGTTCTTTTGCTGATATTATTACCAGTATTCGATACTGGGTTATTCATAGCATTACTATACCTTCCCTATTCATTGCGGGTTGGTTATTTGTCAGTACGGGTTTAGCTTATGACGTGTTTGGAAGTCCTAGGCCAAACGAGTATTTCACGGAAAGCCGACAAGGAATTCCGTTAATAACCGACCGTTTTGATTCTTTAGAACAACTCGATGAATTTAGTAGATCCTTTTAGGAGGCCCTCAATGACCATAGATCGAACCTATCCTATTTTTACAGTGCGATGGCTGGCTATTCACGGACTAGCTGTACCTACTGTTTTTTTCTTGGGATCAATATCAGCAATGCAGTTCATCCAACGATAAAACAAATTCCAACTATAGAACTATGACACAATCAAACCCGAATGAACAAAATGTTGAATTGAATCGTACCAGTCTATACTGGGGTTTATTACTCATTTTTGTACTTGCTGTTTTATTTTCCAATTACTTCTTCAATTGAGAGAAAGAAAGAGACTAATAAGAATTCTCTTATCCCATTTGGAAGGATACCATCCTTATAACTACCCATGACTGTTTTTGTCTCTAGCATGACCAATTGATAAAATGTGGAGGAAAGTAGGGGAAATGGCCGATACTACTGGAAGAATTCCTCTTTGGCTGATAGGTACTGTAGCTGGTATTGCTGTGATTGGTTTAGTAGGTGTTTTCTTTTATGGTTCATATTCTGGATTGGGTTCATCTCTATAGTAATCGGAGGGACCAGATTGTAAACATGAAAAAGTAGGAGCTTAGCGGGTCCTTACCCCCCTTTATCTGATTAGAGCGGAAAGGACCCGCGGAATTTTTATTTTACTCTTATAACGCGAATTGAATCTATTCGATTCACTCTTATGAAGCAACAAGAAAAAGAGATCACTCGAGGATCCAATATCTTATTCCACGAAGGAAGTATCCTGAAAATCCTTGATTTAGTTTCGAGTAATAAACTAATAAAACCTTAATCAAAACTATTCAACTAGCCTAAAAATAAAAAAACCTTCAATGGAAGAGTTTACTTTTTTTTTGCAAAATTTCTGTAAATTTGAAGTTGAACTTAATTAAACAAGCCAAGCAATTTGCTCACAATCACAAGAAATTTTTCCCCCGCCATATTTTCTTCCCCTCTGTTTGTCCACTACCTCGGCTAAACCTAAGCAAAAGAAAAAGAGGTCCAAGAGACAGACCCGAATAAAGAAGAAATAGTAATCTTTGACGAATTAGGAAGAAAAAGGATTCTTATTTTGATACAAGAAGAATCGGCACAAGAAAAAGGCTTTTTCTTGTGCCGAATAGACGATTAAGAAGACCTGCAATCCCTCCGAAAAAGAAGAAATTTTAATTTGATTGTTCTCGCCTTTGCCTTGGATTCTCTTCTTTTGCATGGGATATAAATAAGGAATTCCAGACATCTCATAAACAAAAAGCAGTCTAAACAAAAAAAGGATTTCCAAAATAGATCATAGATAATTCTAGCAATTGCCAATAAATCGAGGCTTTTTACCAACTTGATGGTAAGAAATCCCGGGACCTAGAAATTCATTTCGTACAATTGAACCTTTTCAAACTGTTTCTTTTTGAGAACCAAAAAAACTTGTGCCAAAATAACGGATGCGAAGAAGAACAAAAGGCCTTGGACACGTAATGGATCCTGAAGCACGATTTCTGCGTCCCCCTGACCAAAACCTCCCACATTAGGATTGCTTGTTAATGGTTGATCAAGCTTGATGGATTCCCCCTCTGAAACAAGAAGTTCTGGTCCGGGAGGTATAATATCAATCACTTGGCGTCCATCTGATGCATCAACTATGGATATTTCATACCCCCCCTTTTCTTTACGTAGTATTTTTCTTACTATACCTGTTGACGTAGCATTATAGACTGTATTGTTACTCTTGCTACCATCAGGATAGATCTGTCCTCTTCCTCGGTTTCCCCCTACATATATGGGATATTTTAAGAAATGAGCATCTTTCTTCGTAGCAGGATCAGGGGAAAGAATGGGAAAGACAATTTCACTATATTTCTTACCGGGAACAGGGCCTATCACAAGAATGTTTTTTTTATCGGGACGATAACTCTGAAAAGCAAGATTTCCTATCTTTTCTTTTAACTCAGGGGAAATACGATCGGGCGGCGCTAATTCGAATCCCTCGGGCAAAATAAGAACAGCACCTACATTCAACCCTCCCTTTTTTCCATTAGCAAGAACTTGTTTCAATTGCATATCATAAGGAATTCGAAGAACTGCTTCAAATACAGTATCGGGAAGCACAGCTTGGGGAACTTCAATATCGACGGGCTTGCTAGCTAAATGGCAATTGGCACATACAATTCGTCCAGTTGCTTCTCGTGGGTTTTCATAACCCTGCTGCGCAAAAATGGGATATGCATTTGAAATAGATGTCCGAGTTATTACGTATATCATGATCGATACAGAAATCGATCGAGTTATCTGTTCCTTTACCCAAGAAAAAGTATATTTCTATTTTCCATGTCCAATCGCAGATCCCAGAATTTCTACAATAAATTAGATAGGTAGCTAAGCTAATCTAGTTCCCTATACACGAATCTGTTGTCATTCTACTGCAACAGTTGTACTGCAATGATGAATACCTTAAAGTAGGTATAAATAGAAAGAATTTTGCTAAAATGGAAAAGGGCTTTCTTTCTAAAAAAAGATGCTTGCTAATTTGATTAATATTAATATCGGGAGATCAAATGAATTTATGCTTCACTAATTGAATGATAAATGACTACAAGCGAAGGAGATAGACGATTTAAACAAAAAAAGACCCAAAATTTCAAACATGTATCTAGAATTACTGGAAAACTACAAACAAAAATAGTGAAAATAAGCTCGTTAGGAGCCCATCCAAAATCGTTGTAGACCCAACGAATTACTAGTTCCCAACCACGGGTGGAGTGAAATCCAACAAAAAAATCAGTAACTAAAAGAATAAAAAAAGCTTTTATTGAGTCATTTAAATTATAGAAGAATTCCTGAACCCAAGAATTCAAAATGACAAGTTCCTCTTTACCCAGAAAAAAAGAACCACTTAGAATAGCCAAACAGATTATATTTGTCGAGAAATGCAAAATGGTATGGAGATGATCCTCATTATTTATTTTGACCCATTGTATTATTTCCTTGTGTATTCCTGTAGGAGGTTTTTGTACATGTGTCTTTAGTTTCCCTTTTATCATCTCGTCCAAGAGAGAAAGTTCTTCTAATTCTATGAATCTTTCTAGAATCCTTTTCTCTTGAATATCAGTTAAGAGAGTTTCGGATTGCCTGGTATTCCACCAATTCTTAATCCAAAGTTCCAGACATTTGTTAAATGAGGAAGAGACCCCCCAAGGCAAAAGTCGATAAATACAAGATATAGTAAAGAAGGCAATGCTTTCTTTTTTTTCATTTTTGATCTGTAAATGGAGTTGTTAATGAATATGCTTCATTCGCTGACTCTATTCATTCCCTGACTCTATATGATGATATTTCTATTTCATGATATTTCTATTTCTTTGAAGCAAAAACTCTATAGGTTTGATACCCTGTATCTATTCTTCTTTTTTGTATATTAGTTATTAGTGGAATTTCAGTGCATTGGGTTCTTTCTTAGATCTAGATGGAATGAAATAGTGAAATAGAATAAAAAAAAAGCCCTTTCGGATGAAAAAGGAAGAATAGTATGCGATATATCTAACTTGGATAAAAAAAAAGTTAAAAGCAAATTTCTCTTATCCTCGTTTGTTCCTTCCTTAGATAAATACTTAAAAATCCCCTTACAATAACAAATCCCATTTAGAAGGGACTTCCTCCCTGTGTTTGAGAAAACTTTTCTTCTTCCAATTCTTTCTTTTCTTCATTCAACTCAGTTCAAAAAAGATACCTCAAAATACTTCAATTGGTACGCGCAAGAAATAGGCCAATTCGGCAGCTTTTTGTTCAATTTCTCGTGGAGTAAAAAATTTATCATCAGTACGAGTCAAGGGAATGATCCCCTGGCCCCGGATTTCCATATAAAGAATACGACGAGGATAAAGACCCTCTTTAAACCTGAATTCTAATTGATTGGATATCCCGCATAAGGAATCGAAGGAAGACGCGACGTTTTATTCCAGGGAATCCCCAACGAAAAATGCACACTATTCCCTCTTTTCTATCGAATCGGTCATAACCACTACCTACATTCCACAAAAATAGTACACCACAAGTAGGAGCTAATGAATAGGCCTGCGATTCCGTAGAAAGACATCACGACCCCCTGCGGAAAAAAAAGAATTTCTTGAGATGGAAGTATAGATATAATATTCTTACAAGATAACTGGAAATCCCAACCGATAAGAATCCTAGTGAACCTAGAAAAGAATACAGGCCCAGAAAAAATTACCCCTTTTTCGAGAACCTTTTAGAAGTTCTACCCATATGTGTTCTGATCGCCAATTCATATTAGATATACTAATCCAGGCAGCGGTCGATTGAAATTGAGAGAATAAGCTAAATAATTTTGACTTTACTTTTTTTGATTCTGAAATCGCCTTCAGCAACTAGTACTCCTGTGAAATAATAGGTTCAGATACATTGACTTTCTATTCAAAAAATATTCGTTGATTCAATTAAAATAATAAAATAAAACTCGCTATACCTGGCTCTGCATATTCATGCATTTATGCTCGTAAGCCTATATCCGCATCCATAACCGTTTTTCATTTGTGTGTAGAAAGTGTGTGTAGAAAAAGCCACATACCCTACCATATTATATTACTTACACTAAAAAATACTAGACAATCTTATTTTTTTGCACATAAAGAAATAAAGAAGTCATTGCAATTGCCGGAAATACTAAGCCTACTAAAGGCACGAAAATAGAAGGTAAGTTTTAAATCCGTCATGGAATAGGTGTCTCAATTCCAAATTTACTATTTCTATCTAGTCGAAAAATATCTTAAGATTCTTATGATATAATTAAGTATATCTATTATAAGGAATATTGACTATTGTATTGTATTATTTATTTTAGTTTGAAAAATATTCTGTAAAAAAAATGAAAGGATAATAAGAAAATTCCAAAAAAGGAGAACTAATTAAAAAGATTTTATTTTGATTTTCCCATCCTCATGGCCTTTCTATCTTTCTAATCTAATTTGAAATTGGATTCAAAAGAAAGCGGTTAGAATTTACTTCCTGCATACATACTTCTCTAGAAGCGCATACAATAATGCGTGGTAAAGGCGGAAAAATAGTATATTCAATCAAAAATCAAAGGGCAAATTATCTTACCTTCTATAGATCCCTACTACCCTCTTAGACTTTAAAAGGCGATATACCACCCAAAGAAAGGGTATGAAAATGCCGGGTGGAGTTAGCTTTTCGACGAAGACCTGTCCCGTGCAGCGAAGCCCTGTTAGTAAGACCCCCCGCAATAATGGATTATAGAAGAATATTATTCCAAATACTCCTCTGGACGCATATAGTAGCATTGCGATTCCGAATCTTTTTTATTTATGAATATGAACAGAAAAAATTCATTGTATCGTTGGGTCGGAGCGGAGGTTTGGTCCAGAAAAATTAGAAACAAAACGTCTACTCTACCGCATTGAAGTCTATAGCGCTGTATTTCCACGAAAGTATAATTCTTACCATCAGGATACGATCCTTTCTTTTGAACTAAACGTCTCTACGATGGGTCCAGGTTCTATGTCCAATCCCAAATCAAGGATTTCTCGCTCTTGATCGGAGTCATAAACTAAAAAAAAACTACCTTTTTATCCTTTTTCTCAAGGTTATAGAAAACTTCCTTATCTAGTTCTAGCATTTTGAAAAAAAAAAAATGCTTCTTTTTTTACACACAGTTCGAGTCACTTGTTGACTCACGATTACGCCTGTTAAAAGTTTCAAACGTCCTCTTTTTTGAAATTGAAAGAGAGTCCTATAAAAAGGTCTAACTTCCAAACTATGTCTTTTTTCATTCATTCTCCTTTAGTTTTTTTCTCTATCTAGAAGTGGAATAGAATAACCCGGTTGAAGGGTAATGATCATACGTCTGTAATGCATTGTATGGCCCAGAATAGGTCCTATTCTTCTACCTTTTCCAGGTAGTCGATGGCTATTCACAGCTACCACCTTAACACCAAAGAAGAGTTCGACCCAATGCTTTATTTCTGTCTTAGTGAATCCCGATTCGACATTAAAAGTATATTGATTCTTTCCCAATAAACGAAGACTTTTTTCTGTAAATACTGCGTATTTGATTCCATTATCATTATCATATGATAATACTATATTTTATTATTTTATTATTTTATTTGTATTTCTTTATTGTATTATACCTTAATATATATATTCTAGATATATAGAATAGACGAATCTCAATTTGTCAAGTCTCATGATCATATCATGATCTATTTTTATTCGGCTCAATCTTTTTTTTCTAAAAAAGATTGAGCCGAGTTTAATTGCAATCAATTAGAAGAATAAAGAAGAATTACTGCATTTCATAACTGATTTTTTTCTCTTTTTATTTCGTTTCTTTTTTATTTATACCTTCTTTATCTTTAGTTTTATCTAGTTAATCAATAGTATCTACCGGCTCGAACTCGAATTTGATCGCCTTCCATACTTCACAAGCTGCGGCTAGTTCAGGACTCCATTTGCAAGCTGCTCGGATAATTTCATTACCTTCGCGAGCAAGATCGCGCCCTTCGTTACGAGCTTGTACACAGGCTTCTAAAGCCACTCGATTAGCTGCTGCACCAGGTGCATTTCCCCAAGGATGTCCTAAAGTTCCTCCACCAAATTGTAATACAGAATCGTCCCCAAAGATTTCGGTCAGAGCTGGCATATGCCAAACATGAATACCACCTGAAGCTACCGGTATAACACCTGGCATGGATACCCAGTCCTGAGTGAAAAAGATACCGCGAGCACGATCTTTTTCAATAAAATCATCGCGCAATAAATCAACAAAACCTAAAGTCATTTCGCGTTCCCCTTCTAACTTACCTACTACTGTACCGGAGTGGATATGATCTCCCCCAGACATACGCAATGCTTTAGCTAATACACGGAAATGCATACCATGATTTTTCTGTCTATCAATAACTGCATGCATTGCACGGTGAATGTGAAGAAGTAGGCCATTGTCGCGGCAATAATGAGCCAAAGTAGTATTTGCGGTGAATCCCCCAGTTAAGTAGTCATGCATTACAATAGGAACCCCTAATTCTCTTGCAAATACAGCTCTCTTAATCATTTCTTCACATGTACCCGCAGTCGCATTCAAGTAATGCCCCTTGATTTCACCGGTTTCGGCCTGTGATTTATAAATAGCTTCGGCACAAAAGACAAAACGGTCTCTCCAGCGCATAAATGGTTGTGAGTTTACGTTTTCATCATCTTTGGTAAAATCAAGTCCACCACGTAGACACTCATAACACGCTCTACCATAATTTTTTGCGGATAATCCCAATTTTGGTTTAATAGTACATCCCAATAAAGGACGACCGTACTTGTTCAACTTATCTCTTTCAACTTGGATACCATGAGGCGGGCCTTGGAAAGTTTTTGAATAAGTAGGGGGAATTCGTAGATCCTCCAAACGTAGAGCACGTAGGGCTTTGAAACCAAATACGTTACCTACAATGGAAGTAAACATGTTAGTAACGGAACCCTCTTCAAATAGGTCTAATGGATAAGCTACATAACAGATCCATTGGTTGTCTTCCCCAGCAACAGGCTCGATGTGATAGCATCGTCCTTTGTAACGATCAAGACTGGTAAGTCCATCAGTCCAAACAGTTGTCCATGTACCAGTAGAAGATTCGGCAGCTACTGCAGCCCCTGCTTCTTCGGGCGGAACCCCAGGCTGAGGACTTACTCGGAATGCTGCCAAGATATCAGTATCCTTAGTTTCATACTCTGGGGTGTAGTAAGTCAATTTATAATCTTTAACACCAGCTTGAAATCCAACACCTGCTTTAGTTTCTGTTTGTGGTGACATAAGTCCCTCCCTATAACTCTTGAATTAAGAATTCTCACAATAACAGGGTCTACTCGATGTTAATTAGGCGTAAATGAAACTTTAGCAAAAATCTCGTAAAACAAAAAGGATATTCAATTAATATAATATCAACTCATTAAAGAAAATTGAGGGCATGCTTAGGTTAATGAATATGTTTCATTCATATATAATGCGTACACCCTGTGTATGTTCTATCCTATAGGAATTCCAATATAGGAATTCGATAGGAATTGAGTTGTTGTTATGGTAAGTTAACACGGTTCGTTATTAAACCATGGATTTGATTTACCAAATCCATAATTATTGTATACTCTTTGATAGATATAGCGCAACCCAAATTAATTCCTAATCCTTATTTTACAAGTTCTTAATAGTTCTCTTTTCTTATTTTGAATGCAAATACCTAACTAAATACTAATAAAATTCTTTGTTGACAGCAATCTATGCTTCACAGTAGTATATATTTTGTATATCGAAGTCCTAGATAGGAAAGTAGAGTAGGCACAGATCCTCCACAAAAGGCAAAATGTATATGAAAAAAAAGATTGATTGAACTTTCCAATGGACTCATTCCATGAGTAAACGATTGAATGGGATTCGCTTGGGCAACGAAATCAAGTCCTGGTCCCCTTTTCTCTCTTATTGAATTAACTAATTCATTTCCTTTTTACTTTTGGATTTTTTTTGATTTGATTTGGCATTATTCAACAATAAAAAAAGAAAAATTTCGACAAATTCCTTTTTTTTAATTATGTGATAATTATGAGAACCAATCCTACTACTTCTCCTCCCGGGGTTTCCACAATTGAAGAAAAAAGTACAGGTCGTATCGATCAAATTATTGGACCCGTGCTGGATGTCACTTTTCCCCCAGGCAAGTTACCTTATATTTATAACGCTTTGGTAGTCCAGAGTAGAGACACTGCCGATAAGCAAATTAATGTGACTTGTGAGGTACAACAATTATTAGGAAATAATCGAGTTAGAGCTGTAGCTATGAGTGCTACGGACGGGTTGATGAGAGGAATGGAAGTGATTGACACGGGAGCTCCTCTCAGTGTTCCGGTCGGTGGAGCTACTCTCGGACGAATTTTCAACGTTCTTGGGGAGCCTGTTGACAATTTGGGTCCTGTAGATAGTAGTGCAACGTTCCCTATTCATAGATCTGCGCCTGCCTTTATCGAGTTAGATACGAAATTATCCATCTTTGAAACAGGTATTAAGGTCGTCGATCTTTTAGCTCCTTATCGACGTGGAGGAAAAATAGGACTATTTGGGGGGGCTGGAGTAGGTAAAACAGTACTGATCATGGAATTAATCAATAACATTGCTAAAGCTCATGGGGGCGTATCCGTATTCGGTGGAGTAGGGGAACGGACTCGTGAAGGAAATGATCTTTATATGGAAATGAAGGAATCCGGAGTAATTAATGAAAAAAATATTGAGGAATCAAAGGTAGCTCTAGTCTATGGCCAAATGAATGAACCACCGGGAGCTCGTATGAGAGTTGGTTTAACTGCCCTAACTATGGCGGAATATTTCCGAGATGTTAATAAGCAAGACGTGCTTTTATTTATCGATAATATCTTTCGTTTTGTTCAAGCAGGATCAGAGGTATCCGCTTTATTAGGGAGAATGCCCTCCGCAGTGGGTTATCAACCTACTCTTAGTACAGAAATGGGTTCTTTGCAAGAAAGAATTGCTTCTACTAAAAAGGGATCTATAACTTCGATTCAAGCAGTTTATGTACCTGCAGACGATTTGACCGACCCTGCCCCTGCCACAACATTTGCACATTTGGATGCTACTACCGTACTTTCCAGAGGATTAGCTTCCAAGGGTATTTATCCAGCAGTAGATCCTTTAGATTCAACCTCGACTATGTTACAGCCTCGGATCGTTGGCAACGAACATTATGAAACTGCGCAAAGAGTTAAGGAAACTTTACAACGTTACAAAGAACTTCAGGACATTATCGCAATTCTTGGCTTGGATGAATTATCGGAAGAGGATCGTTTAACTGTAGCAAGAGCAAGAAAAATTGAGCGTTTCTTATCACAACCGTTCTTTGTGGCAGAAGTTTTTACTGGTTCTCCAGGAAAGTATGTTGCTCTTGCGGAAACTATTAGGGGATTTCAACTAATCCTTTCCGGAGAATTAGACGGCCTACCTGAACAGGCTTTTTATTTGGTGGGTAACATCGATGAAGCTAGCACACGAAAGCTATAACCTTAGAAGAGGAGAACAAATCGAAGAAATGAAATTAAATCTTTATGTACTGACTCCTAAGCGAATTATTTGGGATTGTGAAGTGAAAGAAATCATTTTATCCACTAATAGTGGCCAAATTGGCGTATTACCAAACCACGCCCCCATTAACACAGCAGTAGATATGGGTCCTTTGAGAATACGCCTCCTCAACGACCAATGGTTAACAGCGATTCTGTGGAGCGGTTTTGCGAGAATAGTTAATAATGAGATCATCATTTTAGGAAATGATGCGGAACTGGGTAGTGATATTGATCCGGAAGAAGCTCAAAAGGCACTTGAAATAGCCGAAGCTAACTTGAGTAAAGCTGAGGGTACGAAAGATTTGGTTGAAGCGAAGCTCGCTCTCAGACGAGCTAGGATACGAATCGAGGCTGTCAATTGGATTCCCCCATCCAATTGAAGACAATCCAGTGGTTTATAGTTGATACAAAGAAAAAGGGAAGAGGGGTAGAAAAAGTTATTAGATAGCGAAGCGAAGTAAGTCCAATGCTATCTAGTAATTTTTCTACCTACTTACCTACTATTGGATTTGAACCAATGACTCCCGCCGTATGAAAGCAATACTCTAACCACTGAGTTAAGTAGGCAATTTATCACCACAAAGGAAGACCCATTACTTCGATCGATTATATATTGAATCCCTTTTCTAAGCAATACCGCTCTGTTATTGGTCTGTTATATACTAAATACTAAACTAAATACTAAACAGATACAGATCAAAGGGGTATCCTCTGGCATTAGAAAATATTCATCTTGACAAGAAATTATCTATATGTTAAGATATCTCTGATAAGGGCTATAGCTCAGTTCGGTAGAGCAACTCGTTTACACGTGCGCCAATGCTTTTCAAAGGAGCTTATTATGCAATGAACATAATCGATCTTATTGCAAAATCAATGTCTTACTTCATAGATTCGAGAGAATAGGAGAACAGTAGCCTGACAAACAGTCGGTTCAGTCCGATTCAGGTGCCAATTCAGGTGCCTAATCAAATAGAACCCTTATGGATTTGCTAGTTGATAAGGTAAATATCCAGCCCACTAAATGCTAGGCGTAATGAGGATAAGGGCCTCCAAAAAACTTCTTTTCGTTCTATGAACTTTAAGGTGTATGAAGTCTCATAGTTAACTCTTGCAGTGGAACGATAGAGACTCCATTTCACTTAGGTTGATTTAATTTAGACCGGAGGCAGACCTAAGTCAAGGTAATCCTCCTTTGAAACACTTTGGTATTGCTCCTAGATAGATCATAATACAAAAAATCAATCAGAGCACAGGGAGCCATCTCATTATCTTTCCGTAAAGAAAAACTATGGTGGACTAACTGATCTTTAAATCAGTTTATGAAAGAGCCCAATGCAAAAAAATGCATGTTGGGTCTTTGAAACAGTTCAAATCATTTCGATAATAATCCGTTTGATCTGTTTTACCGAGAAGGTCTACGGTTCGAATCCGTATAGCCCTAATATGCCCTTTTTTAGATTTTAGGATCTCTATCCTATGTTTTCTTTAGTTTAGTATAGTTTTCATTTTCTCATTAGTATTTGTTTATAGACTGGATAGGCGCCTGCGACATAGAATAGAGATAAAAGCATTACCAAAGGCTCATTCATCGAAAATCAAAATCATACAGACAGGAAAAGAAAAACGAATTTCTATCAAATCAATAGAAGAAAGGATCCTTTCCCTGATTTGAATCCCGTCCTCCTTCAAATAGGATATCTCTAGACTTCCCTATAATAACTGCAATGATTTTATCCATTTTGCGAATTCCTACTTTGTTTTAAGTATATTTATTACTTTGTTTATAGATACATTATGTAAATTGATCAACTTTAAATAGAAAAAATAAAGTAAAGAGTAAATAAGAAAACAGAATATTCTGTCTCATAGTTCTGAAATAGAGTTCTTTATTTTTATTTTATAGTATTACTTCTCATTAATTATACTGCATAGATTAGTCCTACTATCTTAATTAGGTTCTAATTTAGTAGTATTCTCATTTTTATTTAATAGTCTCTTATTATTTTATTATTAAATATTAAATAAAGGATAGAGCTATTCTTTTTTCTAGAGATTCTAGAGAAAGCGAGACAAAGTGAAACGAGAAAGTTTTCTTTATATAAGAATTAGATCTACATACACCATATCTAAATAGAATGGAAATCCAAAAGAAAGGGAGTTGGGATTCCATTGGATGAATCTTTAAAGAAGATGCAGCACAGAGGAAACAAAGGCTAAACTTAAACTAAGCGCTTTTGTTTGAACAAAAAAGATTCTTGTTTCACCGAGGAAAAGAGAGAAGTTCTGGATAAATTGACAATGCTGAATTGAATTGACTAATTTAAGTTCCGCCTATTCCACATTAATGGGAGTACATTATGTTTCTGCTTCACGAATATGATATTTTTTGGACATTTCTAATAATAGCAAGCCTTATTCCTATTTTGGCATTTTCGATTTCAGGACTTTTAGCCCCGGTTAGTGAAGGACCAGAGAAGCTTTCTAGTTATGAATCGGGTATAGAACCCATGGGAGGGGCTTGGGTACAATTCCGAATACGCTATTATATGTTTGCGCTCGTTTTTGTTGTTTTTGATGTGGAAACCGTCTTTCTATACCCTTGGGCAATGAGTTTCGACGTATTGGGTGTATCCGTTTTTATCGAAGCTTTGATTTTCGTGCTTATCTTAGTTGTTGGTTTAGTTTATGCATGGCGAAAAGGAGCCTTGGAATGGTCTTAACTGAATATTTAGACAAAAAAAAAGAAGGAAAAGATTCTATTGAGACAGTTATGAATTTGATTGAGTTTCCCTTACTTGACCAAACAAGTTCCAATTCTGTTATTTCAACTACACCAAATGATCTTTCGAATTGGTCAAGACTCTCCAGTTTATGGCCCCTTCTATACGGTACCAGTTGTTGTTTCATTGAATTTGCTTCATTAATAGGCTCACGATTCGACTTTGATCGTTATGGATTGGTACCAAGATCAAGTCCTAGGCAAGCAGACCTAATTTTAACAGCCGGTACGGTAACAATGAAAATGGCTCCCTCTTTAGTGAGATTATACGAGCAAATGCCTGAACCAAAATACGTCATTGCTATGGGAGCCTGTACTATTACAGGGGGAATGTTCAGTACGGATTCCTATAGTACTGTTCGGGGAGTTGATAAGTTAATTCCTGTGGATGTCTACTTGCCGGGCTGCCCACCTAAACCGGAGGCAGTTATAGATGCCCTAACAAAACTTCGTAAGAAGATATCGCGAGAAATAGTTGAGGATCAAACTCTATCTCAAAATAAAAATAGATGTTTTACTACCAGTCACAAGCTTTATGTTAGGCGCAGTACTCATACAGGAACTTATGAGCAAGAATTGCTCTATCAATCACCATCTACATTAGATATATCTTCTGAAACTTTTTTCAAATCCAAAAGTTCAGTACCTTCCTACAAATTAGTGAATTAGGAGAGGGGCTCTTTTGTGTAGAAAAATAAAAAGCAGGGCAATCTTTCAAACTTGCATCCGAAATGTGAAATATTTATACAAAGAGGGAGAGATGAAGACAATGCAGCAGGGTTGGTTATCTAATTGGCTAGTCAAACATGAGGTGGTTCATAGATCTTTGGGCTTTGATCACCGAGGAATAGAGACTTTACAAATAAAAGCAGGGGATTGGGATTCCATTGCTGTCATTTTATATGTATATGGTTACAATTATTTACGCTCCCAATGTGCTTATGATGTAGCACCCGGTGGATCTTTAGCTAGCGTGTATCATCTTACGAGAATACAATATGGTATAGATAATCCAGAAGAAGTCTGCATAAAAGTCTTTGCCCAAAAGGATAATCCTAGAATTCCGTCTGTCTTCTGGATTTGGAGAAGTGCCGATTTTCAAGAACGCGAATCTTATGATATGGTGGGAATCTCTTATGATAATCATCCGCGCCTTAAACGTATCCTAATGCCTGAAAGTTGGATAGGCTGGCCCTTACGTAAGGATTATATAACCCCCAATTTTTATGAAATACAAGATGCTCATTGAATGATAAGAAATTCATGCTCACTTATACAACACAACTCCAGATTTTATTCAAGTCAAGGAATATTTTTAGGTTCTTTTCCTAGATGAAACGGAATACCTATTTATAATTAATTCCTAATTATACAAAAGCATTCCAGATAGACTGAGCAAAAAAAGGGTTTCATTTGGATTCCCCTATTTTGAAAATCGCATATTAATTTCCTTCATATGAACAGAAAAATAGGATGACTCAAAGAAGTTCTCTACCAGGAACTTTGTACCGCGCACATTACTTAGCACAACTAGGAAAATAAGATAAGATAAAGATAAGCAAGACTAAAAAAATATTCGTCGGAATAGCGGAATACAAAATTAAGAAACGCAAAAAAATAAAGGGGAATCTCACCCCCTTCTTTATCATAAAGAAAAGATATATTTTAAAACTTCTTTAAAAAGAAAAAGAAGTGCCTCTATATTTATATTATAGATTTATCCACTTAGATGAATAAATATTATTAATGAATATGTATCACAATCCATCTCGAGGTATTTGGATCAATACCTATTCGGTGGATCTTTTTTTTTTTTTTCTCTGCCAGGAACCAGATTTGAACTGGTGACACGAGGATTTTCAGTCCTCTGCTCTACCAACTGAGCTATCCTGACCTTTT
Organism: Triticum urartu; assembly: GCF_056163025.1. Taxonomy (NCBI): domain Eukaryota; kingdom Viridiplantae; phylum Streptophyta; class Magnoliopsida; order Poales; family Poaceae; genus Triticum; species Triticum urartu. The sequence goes on along the minus strand of NW_028259461.1, from coordinate 12,511,589 downwards.
CTTGTGCATCATCCTAGTAGAGTATTTGTATCTATGTCAATTAAAAGGACTAAAAATTAATTAAAGTATTTCAAATTTTAAATTTGAAAATGGGGGGGGTAGTCCTATGCATTGTGCATGGTTTACTTAAATAAAACTTAAAAATAGAGTGAATAACCAAGATTTCTTGCCGATACTCTAATAAAAAAGAAATCTATTCAATGAATAGGATAAGATCCATTGAGTTCTCTTCGCATTCCTTTGTGAAAGAGTAGAATGAGAAAGCTAATGAATCTTAAACCCATTGCATTGATAAAAAGAAAAAAAAGTGCATTGATAAAAAGAAAAAAAAAAAGAGGATAAATAATAATAATATAGTATAGTTAGGGAATAAAAGAGGATTTGGGGATAGAGGGACTTGAACCCTCACAACTTATAAAGTCGACGGATTTTCCTTTTACTAGAAATTTCATTGTTGTCAGTATTGACATGTAGAATGGGACTCTCTCTTTGTCCTCGTCCGATTAATCCACTTTTTTAAAGATCTCGAAAACTTTGAATTTTAATTGAAGAATTTGATTATTCAATATTCGATTGGAGTGGATTCACAATAATGAAAAAAAAAAATTATGATATGAGTTTTTTATTTCATAATCATTATCATTTCTAATTTCATTTTTAAAAAAGATAAAGAACCTATATTATAATTAGAATATAATATGAGTTCTGTGATTAATCGTTTGCTATGTCAGTATCTATACGTGTTTATTAAATGTATAAGGTATAAAACCCCTCTTTCTCTAATTTAGAACTAGAAGGAATTCCACTAACAACACAACGTAATTAACTCGATTCGTTAGAACAGCTTCCATTGAGTCTCTGCACCTATCCTTTTCCTTTGTATTCTAGTTCGAGAACCCCTTGTTTTCTCAAAACACGGATTTGGCTCAGGATTGCCCTTTTTTAATTCCAGGGTTTCTCTGAATTTGGAAGTTACCACTTAGCAGGTTTCCATACCAAGGCTCAATACAATCAAGTCCGTAGCGTCTACCGATTTCGCCATATCCCCATTTCCCTCTTCTTTGAGACCAGGATTCCTTGTGTAATTTCATCCATCTCTTAGTTTTTTTTTTGAATCATTGAGTTCATCACTCAACGTAGTCTAGCAGTTCAGTTCGACTCTATTTGAGAGACCTCGCTTGCTTATTGCAATTCAGAATTGAATTGATTCTATCCTTGATGTATTTGCAATTCAATCCGAATCAATATATCCAAAAGTTTTTATCTCCCCCACCTCCCGTCTTACTTTTTTATAGTATTCAAAATTATACTATAACGCTTGATATTTATTCTTTTTTTCTAATCAGAATTAGCAATTTTATTTACTCTGACTCTATGTTCCCCTTAGTGAAATATTAATCCTCAAATTATTAACAAATAATAAAGTCTATAATGATCGAATGAAAATACCAATAAATTCTATAATTTTATTTTTTAATATCCTATAGTTAAGCATATCAAGCTAACTTTATCTTTAAGAAGTTTTAGTATTTTTTTATTTTTATAAGTATAACTTCAAATTTAGAACTAGTTAATAGCTAAGATTAATAACTAATATCTGAGATTTTACGGATTTCCTATACTATACCTATTTCTATTTGTTACACTATTTCCGTTATGTAAGCCCACTTAGCTCAGAGGTTAGAGCATCGCATTTGTAATGCGAGGGTCATCGGTTCAAATCCGATAGTCGGCTTTTTTTTCTCTATCGATGTTCTACGAACAAGAATCTCTTTTTTTCCGAATTAAATGGAGAATCCAGGATCTTTTATGTTTTTTACCTTACAATTTTGCTAGATACAAAACAATAAAATAAATAATATATATACAAAAAAAAAAGATTTTGATGAAATTCCATTTTTTGGGGTACTTTAGTTGATTTTACTCTGTTTATCCTGTAGTTTAATTCAGTTTTAATTTCGATGTATTCTGTAATGTAAATACAATGAAATTAATTGTGTAAAATGAAATTTCAATAAAATAAAAAAAGGAGTCTTCATGTCCCGTTATCGAGGACCTCGTTTAAAAAAAATACGCCGTCTGGGAGCTTTACCAGGACTCACTAGAAAAACACCTAAATCCGGAAGTAATCTTAAAAAAAAATTCAATTCTGGGAAAAAGGAGCAATATCGTATTCGTCTTCAAGAAAAACAGAAATTGCGTTTTCATTATGGTCTGACAGAACGACAATTACTTAGATATGTACATATCGCTGGAAAAGCAAAAAGGTCAACAGGCCAGGTTTTACTACAATTACTTGAAATGCGTTTGGATAATATCCTTTTTCGATTGGGTATGGCTTCAACCATTCCTGGGGCCCGCCAATTAGTCAACCATAGACATATTTTAGTTAATGGTCGTATAGTCAATATACCAAGTTTTCGTTGCAAACCCCGAGATATTATTACTACGAAAGATAACCAAAGATCAAAAGGTCTGGTTCAAAATTATATTGCTTCATCGGACCCGGGGAAATTGCCAAAGCATTTGGCGATTGACACGTTGGAATATAAAGGACTAGTAAATAAAATCCTAGATAGGAAGTGGGTCGGTCTCAAAATAAATGAGTTGTTAGTTGTAGAATATTACTCTCGTCAGACTTGAACTTAACGAAAAAAGGAAAGGTTCATAGAATTTTCTTCCCCTTCCCCTTTCCCCGAACTAAATCGCCCTAAGACCATTACCATTAATTTGTATTTTCCCATCAACTAGCTAAAATTGATTAACCCTAGGATTAGGATCCTTTTTTCTTTTTTCCTCTATGTGTATTTTACATACCACAGTAATTTGCTATAGAGAATTTCTAATTTCTATTAAATCAAAATAAGATAATATAAGATATTATATTATTGCTGGAAAAAATTGTTATTTGATTTGATACATTGTGATCCTTAACGTTGATGAATTAAGAAAAACGGAAAGAGAGGGATTCGAACCCTCGGTAAACAAAAGTCTACATAGCAGTTCCAATGCTACGCCTTGAACCGCTCGGCCATCTCTCCTACATAACTTATTATGGAAAATAAACTGAGTGAATAGCGAGTTTTCTTATTCCTGCAGTACAGGTACAACCGCAACCACTCGGGGGTTCCATAGTTCTATTGGAAAAATTCCTTTTGATCTAAGTGGAAGGATACAGGATTTTTTACTAGAAATTGCGCTCGCTATAAAATAAAAGTTTTAATTTGGGTTTTCCCGCAACTAAAGAAAAAGAAAATGGAAGAATTCTTCTTATTGCATAATAAAATAAAGAAACCTTAGAATTCCGTTTGCATAAGATACGCTACACCATACTATCGAAATCAAAAATAGGGTATGAGACAATTAATAACTTTGAAAACACGAAATAGTTGATAACATAAGTTGTTGTTCAGAAATAGGAAAGTGGAATGAAATCCAGTCTTAGTCAAATATTTCATATCTCTTCGTGTCCAAGCAGAAGGAAAAGGATACAATTTGAGCTGAGCGGAAAATCCATATCTCTCTTATCCATTTAAAGCATATGGATTTAGAGTAGAGCATATGGATCAATCTATTTATAATTATAAGAATCGAATGTGTTTGTTTTTATGTTATTTTGTGAAGGAATGAAAACAATTCTATATAGAATGGGTTGGGAATTATGCCTAGATCCCGTGGAAATGGAAATTTCATTGATAAGACCTCCTCAATTGTAGCCAATATTTTATTGCGAATAATTCCGACAACCTCAGGAGAAAAAAAGGCATTTACTTATTATAGAGATGGTGCGATTTGACTCTTTTTTTTGCTTTTTTTTAGCCCTACCTATACCTCAGTCTTACGAAAAAGAGAGGGGGGTTGGCATAGAGAGAACCAAATTTGTAAAGCAAACAAACCCACGCTTCGGGAAGGTGAGGCGAACTAACAATTCCTTCCGTCGTGTATCCTCGATTGATGCGGCTTCAGATACTTCAATTGTAGATTTGAGTATTGAGCGAAAGGTTACACCTACAGGATATGGTATGGTATGGATTACAGGCCAATCCTACTCTATTAGTATCCGTAGGCAGCATAGGGGAGAAAAG
>NW_028259461.1:12453397-12503397 GCF_056163025.1 Triticum urartu | reverse complement strand
GTTCCAAAAACGGGTACTATCGGATCGGGTGAATTAGAGAATAGACAGAGGTCCGTTGGCATTTCAGCCTTTCTTCTCCTTTCAGGGCCTATCCGAAAGAGAATCCAGTACCTCTTGGTCCTGAATATCAGAATAGGACGAACGAACCGGCCTCCGCGGATATCTTTGCTTCGGAACAAAACCCTGCAATCAAATAGATTGTCCCAAGGGCGCCATATTCTAGGAGCCCAAGTTATGCTATTGAAAATTCGTTCCTCTAGCAGTTCCGGTTTGAGCATTCCGTTCCCTTTTTCAAACTCCACTTCTTTTCATATAGCAATCCCTGATCAAAGAGAGAACAATATCCATTTCAAAACATTTCTAACAGATTCCTTAGTTCGGACCGACGAAGTAATGTCACTCGACTATTATCAACCTGACTGCAATCTTTTTCTGTCGGTAAGGATTGCACCAGAGCACCTTCTACTTCTAATAGGCCATGAACTATAGATAGAGAAGAATCATTCTGAGCGAGTACATAAGAAGCGATCCACTTTTTTTCATCGGTTCCAGGGGAAGACCAAAGATCTTGCGCGGCAGGTCCGCCAGAAAAACTCAAAAGAGAAAGAAGTCTCGTTAATCTCTTCATGCTCGTTCCAAGTTCGAAGTACCTTTTGGCCAAAGAAAAACCCGCTTCCTGACACGATTGCCTCTTTATCTTTATATAGATAGATTCTATGGGGTTATTACTTAGTAAGTCTATTTTGTACAAGAGCCCCTCCTATCTGATAGAAAAGGGTCCCATGATCCCGAGCCGATCTTACCTTGGCTCGCAAACCCCAAGTTTGTCTATGAAGAGCTAATCTAATTGTATTTTTTTCTAGAATGGATTTCTTATGTGGAATACTAATGGATAGGGCTTCGTTGCTAAGTGCTACAAGATCTAGTGCACTGGAACTCGTGGTTATGGACCCGAATCCTTTAGTATGGAACATTGTCTTTTCCAAGTAAAAACCCCTAGTATATGAAAGAATGAAAAGGTGCTTTCGTTCTTGTGGAATAAGAAGCCCTCGTACCTTAATGAAAGGAAAATCGTAATTTTTCGTTAGGTATTTGACCAAATAGGATCGTCCAGTTCCTACAGAACCTATCACTAAAATACCCGATAGGGCTAAGCGGAACGAAAAGGGTTTTCCATGAGATGGTAAATGAAAACGATTAGTCCCACACGAGGTTTGGGAATAAGTGATTGTCTGATAATGAGCAAGGAATATACGTCTTTCTGCTAAAGAGGATCTATTAAACTCATAATTCATTAGATCCTTGTTATCAATGCCAACTAGGTATCATAAGTAAATGGATCCCGGTTGTTCAATCCTTTGATAACCAAGGTCATTCTTTGCTAAAGAGAAATGATCACTATGAGTCAGACTCAATAGAATTGGATCCATTCCAAATAGCGAGAATTAGGATTCTTGATCCCTCTCAATCTCTCTTTCAATTCGAGGATCCAGAGAGGTGTTTTCATAGTCATCTCCGAATATTTGCCATCTCGGAATATTTTCGATTTCATTTTTCTATGATATGTCTTTCTATATGAAAATTGGTTATTTACGATGTACGATGATCCCTGTTAAGCATCCATGGCTGAATGGTTAAAGCGCCCAACTCATAATTGGTAAATTTGCGGGTTCAATTCCTGCTGGATGCACACGAACGGGAACATTCCATAAGTCTATTGGAACTGGCTCTCTATCCATGGAATCTCATCCATCATCCATACATAACGAATTGGTATGGTATATTCATACCATAACATAAGAACAATAAGAACTCGAATTCTTATCGATACTGGAACTCAGAGCATAGGAGGGAAAGTCGATTTATGGATGGAATCAAATACGCAGTATTTACAGAAAAAAGTCTTCGTTTATTGGGAAAGAATCAATATACTTTTAATGTCGAATCGGGATTCACTAAGACAGAAATAAAGCATTGGGTCGAACTCTTCTTTGGTGTTAAGGTGGTAGCTGTGAATAGCCATCGACTACCTGGAAAAGGTAGAAGAATAGGACCTATTCTGGGCCATACAATGCATTACAGACGTATGATCATTACCCTTCAACCGGGTTATTCTATTCCACTTCTAGATAGAGAAAAAAACTAAAGGAGAATACTTAATAATACGGCGAAACATTTATACAAAACACCTATCCCGAGCACACGCAAGGGAACCGTAGACAGGCAAGTGAAATCCAATCCACGAAATAATTTGATCCATGGACGGCACCGTTGTGGTAAAGGTCGTAATTCCAGAGGAATCATTACCGCAAGGCATAGAGGGGGAGGTCATAAGCGCCTATACCGTAAAATAGATTTTCGACGGAATCAAAAAGACATATCTGGTAGAATCGTAACCATAGAATACGACCCTAATCGAAATGCATACATTTGTCTCATACACTATGGGGATGGTGAGAAGAGATATATTTTACATCCCAGAGGGGCTATAATTGGAGATACTATTGTTTCTGGTACAAAAGTTCCTATATCAATGGGAAATGCCCTACCTTTGAGTGCGGTTTGAACTATTGATTTACGTAATTGGAAGTAACCAATTAGGTTTACGACGAAACCTAGAAATCGATCACTGATCCAATTTGACTACCTCTACGGGATAGACCTCAACAGAAAACTGTTGAGTAACGGCAGCAAGTGATTGAGTTCAGTAGTTCCTCATAGAAAATTATTGGCTCTAGAGATATGGTAATATGGAGAAGACAAAATTGTTTGAAGCACGCACAGAACCGGAAGCGCCCCTTGTTTCAAAGAGAGGAGGACGGGTTATTCACATTTAATTTGATGGTCAGAGGCAAATTGAAAGCTAAGCAGTGGTAATTAAGACCCCCGGGGGAAAATAGGGATGTCTCCTACGTTACCCATAATATGTGGAAGTATCGACGTAATTTCATAGAGTCATTCGATCTGAATGCTACATGAAGAACATAAGCCAGATGACGGAACGCAGAGACCTAGGATGTAGAAGATCATAACATGAGCGATTCGGCAGATTTGGATTCCTTTCCTATATATCCACTCATGTGGTACTTCATCATATGATTCATATAAGATCCATCTGTCTAGAGATCGTCATATACATCTAGAAAGCCGTATGCTTTGGAAGAAGCTTGTACAGTTTGGGAAGGGGTTTTTTGAGAGAAAAGAAGAATCTACTTCAACCGATATGCCCTTAGGCACGGCCATGCATAACATAGAAATCACACGTGGAAGGGGTGGGCAATTAGCTAGAGCAGCAGGTGCTGTAGCGAAACTCATTGCAAAAGAGGGTAAATCGGCCACTTTAAGATTACCATCTGGGGAGGTCCGTTTAGTATCCCAAAACTGCTTAGCAACAGTCGGACAAGTGGGTAATGTTGGGGTGAACCAAAAAAGTTTGGGTAGAGCCGGATCTAAGTGTTGGCTAGGTAAACGCCCCCGTAGTAAGAGGGGTAGTTATGAACCCTGTGGACCACCCCCATGGGGGCGGTGAAGGGAAAGCTCCCATTGGTAGAAAAAAACCCACAACCCCTTGGGGTTATCCTGCGCTTGGAAGAAGAACTAGGAAAAGGAAAAAATATAGCGATAGTTTTATTCTTCGTCGCCGTAAGTAAATACGTAACTAGGAATATGGAAAATTGCATTTTTGGAATTTGCAATAATGCGATGGGCGAACGACGGGAATTGAACCCGCGCATGGTGGATTCACAATCCACTGCCTTGATCCACTTGGCTACATCCGCCCCTTATCCAGCTAAAGGATTTTTTTCTTTTTTCCATTGATCATTATTCTATTTATTCTGACCTCCGTACTTCGATCGAGATATTGGACATAGAATGCCACTCTTTAAAAAGGAAAAAAGGAGTAATCAGCTGTGACACGAAAAAAAACGAATCCTTTTGTAGCTCATCATTTATTGGCAAAGATAGAAAAGGTCAATATGAAGGAGGAGAAAGAAACAATAGTAACGTGGTCCCGGGCATCTAGCATTCTACCCACAATGGTTGGCCATACAATCGCGATTCATAATGGAAAGGAACATATACCTATTTACATAACAAATCCTATGGTAGGTCGCAAATTGGGGGAATTCGTGCCTACTCGGCATTTCACGAGTTATGAAAATGCAAGAAAGGATACTAAATCTCGTCGTTAACTGAATTCTGAATAGAAAGATTAAGAAGAAAAAAAGATTCAAAATAAAGTAAAGGTAGGCGGGGAATAACCTTATTTATGACAAGTTTCAAACTAGTAAAGTATATCCCTAGGATAAAGAAGAAGAAAAGTGGGCTAAGGAAACTCGCAAGGAAAGTTCCAACCGATCGTCTACTTAAGTTCGAGAGAGTTTTCAAAGCACAAAAACGTATCCCTATGTCTGTTTTCAAAGCACAAAGAGTTCTTGACGAGATTCGCTGGCGTTACTACGAGGAAACTGTTATGATACTGAACCTCATGCCCTATCGAGCATCTTATCCCATCTTAAAGTTGGTTTATTCGGCAGCCGCAAATGCTACTCATTATAGGGATTTCGACAAAGCGAATTTATTTATTACTAAAGCCGAAGTCAGTAGGAGTACTATTATGAAGAAATTCAGACCTCGAGCTCGAGGACGTAGTTTCCCCATAAAAAAAAGCATGTGTCATATAACAATTGTACTAAATATAGTAAAGAAATCTAAATAACCTTTAGATCCATCTAAGATTTCGATTCCCAGTAAAAAAAATATAGAATAGAAAAATATGGGACAAAAAATAAATCCACTCGGTTTCAGACTTGGTACAACCCAAAAACACCATTCCTTTTGGTTCGCACAACCAAAAAATTATTCTGAAGGTCTACAGGAAGATAAAAAAATAAGGGATTGTATCAAGAACTATATACAAAAGAATAGGAAAAAGGGCTCGAATAGAAAAATAGAATCAGACTCAAGTTCCGAAGTAATTACACATAATAGAAAAATGGACTCAGGTTCAAGTTCCGAAGTAATTACACATATAGAAATCCAAAAAGAAATCGATACGATCCACGTCATAATCCATATTGGATTCCCAAATTTATTAAAGAAAAAAGGAGCAATCGAAGAATTAGAGAAAGATCTACAAAAGGAAATTAACTCTGTAAACCAGAGATTTAATATTTCTATCGAAAAAGTTAAAGAACCTTATAGACAGCCTAACATTCTTGCAGAATATATAGCTTTCCAATTAAAAAATAGAGTTTCATTCCGAAAGGCAATGAAAAAAGCCATTGAATTAACTAAAAAAGCAGATATAAGGGGAGTAAAAGTAAAAATTGCGGGTCGTCTCGGAGGAAAAGAAATTGCACGCGCCGAATCTATTAAAAAGGGTAGACTTCCCCTCCAAACAATTCGCGCTAAAATTGATTATTGCTGCTATCCAATTCGGACTATCTATGGAGTATTAGGTGTAAAAATTTGGATATTCGTAGACGAAGAATAAGTAATCTTGTCTTCGGATTCTGTCCATTGATAGAATAAAAAATGACAAGAGACTTTTTTCCTGAAATCCCTGCAAAAGAAGAAATTATACCTCTTTCTATAAGATTTAATGAAAATTGATAAATCATTTAATATAATTGCTATGCTTAGTGTGTGACTCGTTATTTTTTTCTTTTTTTTAAGAAAAAAACTTAGTAATTATAGAAAATTAACTAATAACCAACCTATTGCTTCGTATTGTCGAGATCCTAACTAAGAAACAGTCACTATATGAATAAATACCTCTATCATAACATAAATGAGTAGATGTGTCATATAGTTGTAGCAACTGCAATTTTTTCTCTAAAAAAGAAAAGGGATTCTAGGTTGTGAAGCAAAACTAAAGGGATGTGGATAAAGGGAGGGATGATAGAAAGAAGGAAGAGGAAATAAATAAGATATAGGATTCCACTATGTATGGTCTATGAATTACATCATAAAAGGCAATGTGATAAAGCATCAATATAATAAAAATAATAGAGAATTAAAAATTGTAACTTGAAACAAGAACTACAAATTTAAAGCAATAATAAAGAGCCGCCCGGGTTAATAAAACTGAGAAAATTAACTCGGAAAGAAATTTTTTGGAAGCTCCGTTGCGGGATTCAGACCTAACCATTCAAGGAGAAGCAGTGGGAACGACAGAACCTATGATTCCATAGGATTTTATTGAAAAGAATCCTAACACTTCATTGGGTGGGATGGCGGAACAAACCAAAAAAATTGTCTTATTTGGTAAGTTTATAAATTAACAAATAAGACAGGAAAGAGTAAATATTCGCCCGCGAAATTCTTATTGAATTAGAATACTTTACCGCGATTCAATAAGAGTAAAAATAAGGATTTTTTTAAGAAGGATTACATTATCTATAAATATAGAATTTAGATAAATATACACACACATCTGGATATATTCTAGATCTTCTTTTTTGACTATATATTATATTTTTCTGTTTTAACAAATTCAATATAAAAAAAACCGAACTTTTTCTATTATCTATTAATGTGTATCTATCCGTACCGTAATATTTTGGAATATTATGAATTAGAGAAATTTACATGCTTTCTGATTCCATTCGCGAGGAGCTGGATGAGAAGAAACTCTCATGTCCAGTTTTGCAGTAGAGATGGAACTAAGAAAGAGAACCATCGACTATAACCCCAAAAGAACCAGATTTCGCAAACAACATAGAGGAAGAATGAAAGGAAAATCCTGCCGAGGCAATCGTATTTGTTTTGGTAGATATGCTCTTCAAGCACTTGAACCCGCTTGGATCACGGCGAGACAGATAGAAGCAGGACGAAGAGCAATAACACGATATGCACGTCGTGGTGGAAAAATATGGGTACGTATATTTCCCGACAAACCGGTTACACTAAGACCCACGGAAACACGTATGGGCTCGGGAAAGGGGTCCCCCGAATATTGGGTATCCGTTGTTAAACCTGGTCGTATACTTTATGAAATGGGGGGAGTATCTGAAACTGTAGCTAGAGCAGCTATCTCCATAGCTGCCAGTAAAATGCCCATACGAAGTCAATTTATTCGATTAGAGATATAGAACCCTAAAAGGGGTATGGAAGATAAAAAAAAATGCTCGGTTTTTCTTTCTGGAAAGACAATATTTCTTTCATCCTTTTGCATTGAAATAACAAATTGAAATCAAAATAATATGATTCAACCTCAGACCCTTTTAAATGTAGCAGATAATAGTGGAGCTCGAAAATTGATGTGTATTCGAGTCATAGGAGCTGCTGGTAATCAGCGATATGCTCGTATTGGTGATGTTATTGTTGCTGTAATCAAAGACGCATTGCCCCAAATGCCTCTAGAAAGATCCGAAGTAATTCGAGCTGTAATTGTACGTACATGTAAAGAGTTCAAATGCGAAGACGGTATAATAATCCGCTATGATGACAATGCTGCGGTTATAATTGATCAAAAAGGCAATCCAAAAGGAACTCGAGTTTTTGGCGCGATTGCCGAGGAATTGAGAGAATTGAATTTTACCAAAATAGTTTCATTAGCTCCTGAAGTATTATAAATACTAGTAGGCGAAATTGAGACCAAAGAATTAATTTAGTAGATTGTGTTTTACGTATATGTTTTAAAATCCAAAATGAAAAAAAAAAAAGAAAACATGTTGATTATAGAAAAATTAGGAGGAACCTAGAATTAGAGTCTTATGGGCAAGGACACTATTGCTGATTTACTAACCTCTATAAGAAATGCGGACATGAATAAAAAAGGAACAGTTCGAGTAGTATCTACAAATATTACCGAAAACATTGTTAAAATACTTCTACGAGAGGGTTTTATTGAAAGTGTTCGGAAACATCAGGAACGTAACAGATATTTCTTGGTTTCAACTTTGCGACATCAAAAGAGAAAGACTATAAAAGGAATATATAGAACAAGAACCTTTTTAAAGCGTATCAGCCGACCCGGCTTACGAATTTATACCAACTATCAAGGAATTCCTAAAGTTTTGGGTGGAATGGGAATTGCTATTCTTTCTACTTCTCGAGGAATAATGACAGATCGAGAAGCTCGACTAAACAGAATTGGGGGAGAAGTCTTATGTTATATATGGTAATCGCCCCGCCTATAGTGCTCGAATTCTATCTCGCCCTTCCTATTTTTAAAATAAAAATAGAAAAATAGGAGAAAAAAAATATGACAGAAAAAAAAAATAGGAGAGAAAAAAAAAACCCGAGAGAAGCAAAAGTAACTTTCGAAGGTTTAGTTACGGAAGCCCTACCCAATGGAATGTTCCGCGTTCGGCTAGAGAATGACACCATCATCCTAGGCTATATTTCAGGAAAGATACGGTCTAGTTCTATACGAATACTGATGGGGGATAGGGTCAAAATTGAAGTAAGTCGTTATGATTCAAGCAAGGGACGTATAATTTATAGACTTCCCCATAAGGATTCGAAGCGTATCGAAGACTCGAAGGATAGCGAAGATTTGAAGGATAGCGAAGATTTGAAGGATACCAAAGATTCAAAGGATTAGGTTTTTCTTTTTTTTTCTAGGGTAATAAATTCTAAGTTCTAAAATTCAAGCGAAGAGACTTATTTTTTCCAAAAGATTAGATTCATAGTTTAAAAAAGGATACGGAAATATGAAAATAAGAGCTTCCGTTCGTAAAATTTGTACAAAATGTCGACTGATTCGTAGGCGTGGACGAATTAGAGTCATTTGCTCTAATCCGAAGCATAAACAAAGACAGGGGTAATCTTTCGAAAAAGAACTTTACTTTCTAAAAAGTAAAAAAAAGTACCCGCGGAAATGTTCCAATTCCAAATAAAATAATTTCATTTAAAATAATTAAAGTAAAGGGTTTATTTTACCCTGAAACGGATATCTTTGTATCTTTTTTTCTTTTTTTTATTTCTAACTCATATTTATGAGATAATAAAATATGGCAAAAGCTATACCAAAAATTGGTTCACGTAAGAAAGTGCGTATTGGTTTACGTAGGAATGCACGTTTTAGTTTACGGAAGAGTGCACGTAGAATAACAAAAGGGGTTATTCATGTTCAAGCTAGTTTCAACAATACCATTATAACTGTTACAGACCCACAAGGTCGGGTGGTTTTTTGGTCCTCGGCCGGTACTTGTGGATTCAAAAGCTCAAGAAAAGCATCACCCTATGCTGGTCAAAGAACAGCAGTAGATGCTATTCGTACAGTAGGTTTGCAACGAGCAGAAGTTATGGTAAAGGGCGCTGGTAGTGGAAGAGATGCCGCATTACGAGCCATTGCTAAAAGTGGTGTGCGATTAAGTTGTATACGCGATGTAACACCTATGCCGCATAATGGATGTCGACCGCCTAAAAAAAGACGTCTGTAAAAGAATTAACCCGCTTTCAACTTTCATTTCAAGAGAAATAAACGATTCAATGATAAAATAATAATACTAGTCTATTATGGTTCGAGAGGAGGTAGCAGGATCCACTCAAACACTACAGTGGAAGTGTGTTGAATCAAGAGTAGATAGTAAGCGCCTTTATTATGGTCGTTTCATTCTGTCCCCGCTTAGAAAAGGTCAAGCGGACACCGTCGGTATTGCCTTGCGAAGAGCTTTACTTGGAGAAATAGAAGGAACATGTATCACACGTGCAAAATTTGGGAGCGTGCCGCACGAGTATTCTACAATAGCAGGTATTGAAGAATCCGTACAAGAAATTTTACTAAATTTGAAAGAAATTGTATTGAGAAGTAATCTCTATGGAGTTAGAGACGCATCCATTTGCGTCAAAGGTCCTAGATACATAACTGCTCAAGATATCATCTTACCGCCTTCCGTAGAAATCGTTGATACGGCACAACCTATAGCTAACTTGACAGAGCCCATTGATTTCTGTATTGATTTACAGATCAAGAGAGATCGTGGATATCAGACAGAACTCAGAAAGAACTATCAAGATGGAAGTTATCCTATAGATGCTGTATCCATGCCTGTTCGAAATGTGAATTATAGTATTTTTTCTTGTGGGAATGGAAATGAAAAACACGAGATACTTTTTCTAGAAATATGGACTAATGGAAGTTTAACCCCTAAGGAAGCACTTTATGAGGCTTCTCGTAATTTGATTGATTTATTTCTTCCTTTTCTACACGCGGAGGAAGAGGGCGCTAGTTTCGAAGAAAATAAAAACAGGTTTACTCCACCCCTTTTTACTTTTCAAAAAAGATTAACTAATCTAAAGAAAAACAAAAAAGGAATTCCATTGAATTGTATTTTTATTGATCAATTAGAATTGACTTCTAGAACGTATAATTGTCTAAAAAGGGCCAATATACATACACTATTGGACCTTTTGAGTAAGACTGAAGAAGATCTTCTGAGAATTGACAGTTTTCGTATGGAAGATAGAAAACATATATGGGACACTCTAGAGAAGCATCTCCCAATTGATTTACTTAAGAATAAACTCTCGTTTTAAATCCATTGCAATTTTTTTTCTTCTTCTTTTTCGAGTTAGAATAAAAAGAAAACAATTTAGCATCTTTGGTACAATCTATATTTTCGCGAAATGGATCATAATAAAATGGATTTTAGGTATCTAGGGAAGATTCACTTGGAAGTAACTATTTCCTAGATACCTATGGTACTTCACGGTTGAATGAATCAAAAAATATCTAAAAAAGACCTAAAGTTAATGATTTATCAATGGGTAATGTTGCTCCAATACCTAACCAAAGAGCTACTACAGTACCGATTAAAAAAACGGTCGTAGCTACTGGGCGGCGAAATGGATTTTGGAATTTATTGACATTCTCTAGAAAAGGTACTGTCAATAAGCCTGTTGGCACAGAAACCATTAAAAGAACGCCCAATAACTTATTGGGTACCGTACGGAGTATTTGAAACACGGGAAAGAAGTACCACTCGGGTAATATTTCCAGAGGAGTTGCAAACGGATCTGCCGGTTCACCAATCATTGATGGCTCGAGAACCGCTAAACCTACATTACATGCAATAGTACCTAGAATTACTACTGGAAAAATATATAAAAGATCGTTGGGCCATGCGGGTTCCCCGTAATAATTATGTCCCATCCCTTTAGCTAATTTAGCTCTTAATACAGGATCATTTAAGTCTGGTTTCTTTGTTATTGGGATAGGTGAACTCTTTAGGATCCATCCCCCAAAGGAACCGGACATGAGAATTTATCATCATCCGGCTCGAGCAAGAGTGAAAGAAATAAGACCGCGGAAGATCCTTAATAGAATTAAGGTTTATAATGACTCAATGACTCTAGGCAAGAAAAGCTTTATCAGATTCTCTTTTCCGAAGTTGCACCTACAACTACTCATTGAAAATAATCCTATTCTTATGGGTAAATGCTCAATATCCAAGTGGGCTTACAAATTTGATCATGATCAATTGCTTTGTGGATTGTCTCATGTCTCTTGATTAGTTGGTATTTATCCCCTCAATATCGCAAGTTTCTTACCTCCAAACAAAATATTTACTTGTTACTAATAAAAAATCAAAAAGTTTAGCCTACATTCTTCCTTAGATCCCTTCTTTTACTCCGATAGTATTGCGGATCACAATCGATGCAAAGAAAATGAATGCATTTCCATACTATAATAAAAAGGTAAGTGTAATAAATAGAGAACTGGATCATGTCACATGACTTATTCCATTTCTACTCTATGGGATCTTACGGAGCCTGTTCATGGATGACATGGTTGCGGTATGATCATAGAAGATATTCTCCTCAAGTGAACCAGCCTATCCTTCCTAGGTAGGGGACTTACATGTTGATTGGATGCGGAGACACCTTTGGTTGTGAATTCTAATGTGGCAGATCCAATTCTTTATCTGCATGGCCAAATCAATAATTCAAGTCACACACTCCCATAATCCGCCTTTTTTCTTTCGTAAAATTAACTTCAACTATTTGTATTGTATAAAAATACTTTGGAGTTGAAGAGAAGTATCCAAATGACATGTGTTATTTTACAATAACCCATGCTTGTAGCAATGAAATACCAAAACCTACCCGATATGATATATGATAATTATAATTCTCTATGATATGCCTTCCCTATAAAGGACCCGAAATACCTTGCTTACGTATCATTGGAAAGTGCATTAACAAAAATACGGCAGTAAGCAGAGGCAGTACAAAGGTATGTAAACTATAAAAACGAGTCAAAGTGGATTGGCCCACACTAGCACTTCCGCGTAATAACTCCACTAAAGGCGATCCTATTACCGGAATGGCGTCAGGTACACCTGTCACAATTTTGACTGCCCAATAGCCAATTTGATCCCAAGGCAAAGAATAACCAGTTACACCAAATGATGCAGTCAAAACAGCCAAAACCACACCTGTGACCCAAGTTAATTCGCGGGGTTTTTTAAATCCCCCTGTGAGATACACACGAAATACATGCAGGATCATCATTAAAACCATCATACTTGCTGACCATCGATGAACTGATCGGATTAACCAACCAAAGTTGGCCTCGGTCATTATGTATTGAACCGAGGAAAAAGCCTCTGTAACGGTTGGTCGGTAGTAAAAAGTCATAGCAAAACCGGTAGCGACTTGTACTAGAAAACAAGTAAGTGTAATTCCCCCTAAACAATAAAATATGTTGACATGGGGAGGAACATATTTACTAGTTATATCATCTGCAATTGCCTGAATCTCAAGACGTTCCTCAAACCAATCATATACTTTATTGAGATAGGTAACTAACCCGAGTCCCCCTCTAAGAGCCGTATATGAAAATTTCATCTCGTACGGCTCAAGCAGAAACACAAAAATTTTCAACGAATATTAGAAAAAAGGTTCAAAACTTCATCAGCCACTGAATTGGGTCGATTTGCCTTGAAGATATCAAATAAGAAAAATCCGGAATATCTTCTTTGTGATGATAATGCCAAAAAATCTCAAGTTGGCGCGTCTTTCTTTCTTCCTTTCCCTTATGTTGGTCATTAGAGGCTTCTTGACTTTTCTCTTCCCTATAAAGGATTTGTTTTTTTATGCGTAATATAGAAATTATCTTGTTGAGATCCTATGAATCAGTTCAATTAAAACCTTAGATTCATACTAGAGCCACGATGATTTAGTCTCAAGCTAAACAAAAGGCAAGGGTTCTTCGAATAAGAACCGCTTGATAATCATTTATTGAATCAGTGTAATGACTCGACAAAATCGAGAGAAAAAAAGTTGTCTTTTGGGCAAACAAAATTGGAAGGAAGAAAATTTCTTTTTTATTTTTATTTAAGAACTACTTGAATTTTTCAGTCTGGTTGCGAGGTCTTAATAGTGAGTATGAATCATAGTTCCATTTTTTTTTGATCCACTCTATCTATTTCGTGTTCCAGATACTAGAATAAATAATATCTGACGAATTAGAATCATCTTGATAGAGATAACAGGCCCTTTCTATGTATTATCAATAGGATCAATTCTAACAAGTCACACACTCATATTCCAGAGATACCGAAACAAAAAAATTCCGCGGTCGAACTACCATAATATCTAGAAATGTAGATCTTAAACTAGAAAGGCTTTTTTGGATGGAAAAACTCTGACTTCCTAGTTTTAGTTAGTAGAAACCTAATTGGTTAAAATTCCGTCCAGTAAAACGGAAGAATTATAAATTTCTAAAATGATAGATAGGAATATAGCGAATAAAGCCATTGCGATCCCCATAAAAGGAGTAGTCCCCCAACCCGGGGCGACTTTCCCATATTCCGAATTCAAGGGTTTCAGTAAACTACCTGCACCAGTTCGTTTTGGCCTAGGTTTAGAACTATCTTCAACGGTTTGTGTAGCCATAAATTCTATTTAATCATTGGTGTTGACTTTGTATACTATTCCGTTGTAGTTGTAAATACACGATCTTTTCGTAGATCCATTGTAATCTTGAAATTCTATAAAAATGGAAACAGCAACTTTAGTCGCCATCTCCATATCTGGTTTACTTGTAAGCTTTACTGGGTATGCCTTATATACCGCGTTTGGGCAACCCTCTCAACAATTAAGAGATCCATTCGAAGAACACGGAGACTAATTTAAGTAAGAAGTCTCCCAGATAGGGGGACTTCTTACTTAAATGAAATTATTTTATTCTTTTAGTTGGAGTTGGTGGAACCTTAGGTGGTTCTCGGAAGAAGATAGCGAAAAAAATTATCCCTAAAGTCGAAACTAAAAGGAACGTATAAACCAATGCTTCCATAGATTCGATCCTGGTTTATTTACAATTATAACTTCCACACCTATTCATTTGTCATTTGGGATAATTTCCCATATAAAGAAAGAAAAAGAGTCAAAGAAAGGATGGGAGATGTTTCCCATGTCAAATCAAAAAAGAGAGGTGAAAGATACTATAACAATGTGTATCAAACTGCCTGTTTCCTTGTAGTTGGATCTCCCACTTTTTGGAATGTTCCAAATTCCACTTGAGCATCCAAATCTGGATCAATACCAGCAAAAACATCTCGGAACAATGTTCTAGCGCCATGCCAAATGTGTCCGAAAAAGAAGAGCAAAGCAAAGGTAGCATGACCAAAAGTGAACCAACCCCTTGGACTGCTGCGAAAAACACCATCAGATTTCAAAGTAGCCCGGTCTAATTCAAAAATTTCCCCTAATTGAGAACGCCTCGCATATTTTTTTACAGTAGCAGGATCAGAATAACTTACTCCATTAAGTTCGCCACCATAGAACTCCACCGTTACACCTACTTGTTCAACACTATATTTGGATTCTGCTCTTCTAAAAGGAACGTCTGCTCTAACAATTCCCTCCTCATCTACCAAAACAACCGGAAATGTTTCAAAAAAAGTAGGCATACGGCGTACAAAAAGCTCACGTCCTTCTTTATCTCTAAAGACGGGATGTCCTAACCATCCAACAGCTATTCCATCCCCATTGTCCATTGAGCCTGCTCTGAATAATCCCCCTTTTGCCGGATTATTACCAATATAATCATAAAAGGCTAATTTTTCGGGAATTTTAGACCAAGCTTCTGATAAACTAAGATTTTCGGCTAAACCATTGCTAACTCTTCGATATATTTCTTGCTGAAAGTATCCCTGATCCCACTGATAACGAGTAGGCCCAAATAATTCGATTGGGGTCGTTGCTGACCCATACCACATAGTTCCAGCAACTACGAAAGCTGCAAAAAAAACAGCAGCGATACTACTGGAAAGTACAGTTTCAATATTGCCCATACGTAATCCTTTATATAGACGTTGAGGCGGACGGACACTAAGATGGAATAAGCCCGCTAATATACCCAATGTACCCGCAGCAATATGATGAGAAGCTATTCCCCCCGGAACAAAAGGATCAAAACCTTCTGCACCCCACGCTGGATTTACAGCTTGTACTTTTCCAGTTAGTCCATAAGGATCGGATACCCATATCCCAGGACCATACAAACCCGTTACATGAAATGCCCCAAAGCCAAAGCAAGCCACCCCTGCAAGAAATAAATGAATTCCAAAGATCTTGGGCAAATCCAAAGAGGGTTTTCCCGTCCGCTCATCAGAGAATATTTCTAGGTCCCAATATACCCAATGCCAGATCGCTGCCAAGAAACACAAGCCAGAAAACACAATATGCGTACCTGCCACACCTTCATAACTCCAAATACCCGGATTTGTTACAGTTCCTCCTGAAATACTCCAACCACCCCACGAATCCGTTATTCCTAAACGAGTCATGAAGGGAATTACGAACATACCTTGTCTCCACATTGGATCCAGAACAGGATCAGAGGGATCAAAAACTGCTAATTCGTATAAAGCCATTGAGCCAGCCCAACCAGAAACTAGAGCTGTGTGCATTATATGCACCGCAAGCAATCGACCCGGATCATTCAATACGACAGTATGAACACGATACCAAGGCAAACCCATGGAAATACCCCTTTAGCAAAGAAAAATAGACACGATGTCGCTTTATTTTATCGCATTGAAAAAGACTATCCATATCCTATGTACCTAACCCTTCTAGGGGATTCTGTGTCAGAAAGCGCGAATATTTATTTCATTCCATTAAAAATAAGAAGCCAATTCTGTTCATAAGAAGAAAGAGAAGCAGATCTATTCTATACTCGATAAGTGCCAATATGCAATGGGTAACTTGGCCAATTTGGAAAAAACGAAGAATAGATCGCTACCCCTCTTTGTTTAGCATTCAAATCACCCATTCCCTTTTCTTTATTCAATCTGTCTTACATTCCTTATATGTATAACCTTTCAATCTACGTATTAATAGAATCTATAATATTCATATAGAATAAGAATAAAAATTAAGACAATAAACTGCGGATTCTTTCTTTCTGTTCCATTCTTACGTTTCCATATTAAAGTGTGGTTTTCTTACTTAAATTTAATAATATTAATCTAATATGCCCATTGGTGTTCCAAAAGTACCTTACCGGATTCCTGGAGATGAAGAAGCGACTTGGGTTGACTTATACAATGTTATGTATCGAGAAAGGACACTTTTTTTAGGTCAAGAGATTCGTTGCGAGATCACGAATCATATTACAGGTCTCATGGTATATCTGAGTATAGAAGATGGAATTAGTGATATTTTTTTGTTTATAAACTCCCCAGGCGGGTGGCTAATCTCAGGAATGGCTATTTTTGATACGATGCAAACGGTGACACCAGATATATATACAATATGCCTCGGAATAGCCGCCTCCATGGCGTCCTTCATTCTGCTTGGAGGAGAACCCACCAAGCGTATAGCATTCCCTCACGCGAGGATTATGCTTCACCAACCTGCTAGTGCTTATTATCGGGCAAGGACACCAGAATTTTTACTAGAAGTAGAAGAGTTACACAAAGTTCGCGAAATGATCACAAGGGTTTATGCAGTAAGAACAGGCAAGCCTTTTTGGGTTGTATCCGAAGACATGGAAAGGGATGTTTTTATGTCAGCAGACGAAGCCAAAGCTTATGGACTTGTCGATATTGTAGGGGATGAAATGATTGACAAGCACTGCGATACTGATCCAGTGTGGTTTCCAGAAATGTTTAAGGATTGGTAGTGTCCGGATTTCTTGTAAAGTTATTTCACAGCTAAATTCGTGTTTTCCTCGATTTAATAGAAAATAGAAAGACTTCATGATGAGCAATCATCAGGTTAAGATGGATCTAAACCAATCCATTTTTTTCTATATACATACAACATGCCGACGGTTAAACAACTTATTAGAAACGCAAGACAGCCAATACGAAATGCTCGAAAAACGGCCGCGCTTAAAGGATGCCCTCAGCGTCGAGGAACATGTGCTAGGGTGTATGTGCGACTCGTTCAGATCATGACTTCAAACAAATATAAAAAAAATTGAAGTATCCATGATTAGTACCAATGAATAGGATATAGCTTCTCTATCCTAGATTTCTATGGTATATGGAATTTATGGTTTCCTTTGGTGCAAATCCAATTATCTAAATTGGAAATAAGAAGCAATTCTCCCATTGGTAGCAAATGGTTATCCATTAAGCGGAGGAAATAGTAATAAAAAGAAAAAGGCTTATGCTCCTTTATCTTAAAAGAACGGACTAACAGGGTCAGCTACTTAGCCAACTTTCATAATTAAATACCGTCACTGTATGGATAACTCTTATTGTGAAAAGAGCTATTTACTCTATAATGGATAGGTAGAGCCAAAGAATGTGGACTATACAAGTTCGCAATACCTTTTGATGAAAGAAAGGGCTCCGGTGTATAGAGAGGGCCTCACCGTTTAAAAGGGAACCATAGAAACGATGGAACCCACTATTTTTTTTAGTATTATTAGAATGAATTTGTTATTTCGTATAGAAATAACTGAACGGAGTGGAATAAAAAATCGTGGTTGGGAAGGTTACTATAGCAAAAGCCATTGGAATTAATATTTTATATATCGGAATAATTAGTTTTGTTATTAATGAGAAAAAGGGTGGCTAAAAGAAGAGAAATCATTAGTTATTCATTAAGGTTAATTTGATTCAATGACCAGAGTTCCGCGAGGATATATAGCCCGGAGACGACGAACAAAAATGCGTTCATTTGCCTCAAACTTTAGAGGGGCTCATTTAAGACTTAATCGAATGATTACCCAACAGGTAAAAAGAGCTTTTGTTTCCTCTCATCGAGATAGAGGTAGGCAAAAGAGGGATTTTCGTCGTTTGTGGATCACTCGGATAAACGCAGCAACGCGGGTATATAAAGTATTCGATAGTTATAGTAAATTAATACACAACCTGTACAAGAAGAAATTGATTCTTAATCGTAAAATGCTTGCACAAGTAGCTGTATCAAATCCAAATAATCTTTACACGATTTCCAATAAAATAAAGATCATCAATTAAAGGTATAAATAAAGTAATATACTGGAATAATAAAAGATGAATTCCCGGAGAGGGAACTCCGGGAAGATACAATAAATTAAGATTAAGTGGTAGGAATCAACGAGCTGGATTACTTTCTTTATAATATATATAGGTCTGGCCCTTTCGAATTCGAATAAAACATCAACAATCGGAACTTAAGTTCCGGTTGTTGTTTCTTAAATTTTGGTTGTTGTTTCTTAAGTTTCGATTGGAATTGTACTTTTGCGTTAATTGAGGAATATGTCTATTTTTTCTGGGTCTAGAACCTGTAATTATTGAAATTGACTGGGCTTGAAATTGCTTTTCGTTCTCATAGTTACGAAACGGTAAGAAAGATAAAATACGAGCCTGTTTTATAGCAAGAGTAATTAATCGTTGTTGTTTCAAGGTTAATCTATTTATTCGTCTCGATAATATTTTTCCTTGTTCACTAATAAATCTATTAATTAAACTCATGTTTCTATAATCAATTCGATCTCCCGGGCCAATCCGGGGACGCCTACGAAAAGGTTGTTTAGATTTACGAAAAGGTTGCTTGAATTTACGAAAAGTTTGCTTGGATTTACGAAAGGGTTGCTTGGATTTATTAAAAGTTTGCTTGGATTTACTAAAGGGTTGCTTAGATTTAAGAAAAGGTTGTTTAGATGTATACATGATTTATTCCTTATTTAAAATTTGAAAATTTGAAAATTCACTTCTTTATTTTATTAATTTAGGATCCAGAAGAAGTAGTTTTTCTTTGATCCATATCTTATTTGATTCATATTATAGTATATGAATACCCTCTATACATATGAAATAATATCTACCGGAAATCAGATGAGTTGATTTGTATTTTGTATTCTATACTATGTTTTCTTTATATATTAAATATGAAGTTCTTACTCTTTCTGTTGTTTGGAAAGATCAAACACACGATGTTCCTATTTCTTTATTTCGTGATGAGTCGTATGCTTGCGACAATAACGACAAAATTTTTTGAATTCTAATTGTCCGGGTGTATTGTGGCGATTCTTTTGAGTACTATATCTAGAAATCCCCGTCGATTCCTCATTGGCACCTTTTCGAACACAACTGATGCATTCCAAAATAACTCTGATTCTAACATCTTTTCCCTTGGCCATGAACCTCCTTTTCTTTTTGGATTGACTTAACTTAATTCTTCTACTTATTCTTTTATTCTTCTATTTTGAATCCGAAGAAGAAGAATAAAATTCATTAGAATAATTTTTTTTTATTCTTTAATTAAGTAATAAAAAATAGAGAAATAATTAAAGAATACAATCCTTGTCGAATTAGCAAAGATTTTGGTTCGAAATCCTTTCATTTAATTAGCCAGCCCCGCCTTTTCTATGCTCTGATTTCTGAGGCCTTATTTAGCTTGGGTACCCCTTTAAATTGAATTTCTATTTTCAAAAATGGGGTTTACCAAATTTTTAATGACTCTGAGGTTCAACCCAATCCATCTTTTCTTTCTTTTTCCTTCCGATACTAAAAAAAGATTGAAAAGGATCAAATTTTGTCATATCACGAAGAAATCTATCCCTCCCATAGCAATAACTAGAATTAAAAAAAAGGGAATGACAAAGCATCTGGGAATAAACGATTAATTTCTATCAATAAACCTGCTAAAGCACCAAACCATAGAGTACTTAGCACGGGTGCTACAGAGAGATATGTTTTTATATCCCGCATTGAAAATCCTCCTTCCTTGTTGGAATACATATATGATCATAAACTCTTGCCCAAGATTGTTATGCTATATATAAAATGAACCATATCGACGAAATTTTCCTATCCCTAAAAAAGAAAAAGATGACCCCTTCTTCCTATATATTACCAAGGAAAAGTAATCCTTCTTTTATAGGCGAAATTATATTGGATTTTATATGTATATAATTCCTTAATTATATGAGACCAAAAAGAAGAAATGACACGAGGGTTCTATATATAGATAGAGAAAGAAAGAAGAAGAAAATTATGATGTGGAAAAGAAGACAGGAATTGTGTACAATGGCATTGTACAACAATTTAATTTGGAAAAGGGATGTAGCGCAGCTTGGTAGCGCGTTTGTTTTGGGTACAAAATGTCACAGGTTCAAATCCTGTCATCCCTACCTATTACTTCTTTCTTCTTTATAGGCAGTAGCGACGAGATCAATTAAAGTAAAGTGGGTATAACTTGAATTTGTGGAGACTATACGTACGTGAGATACATTAGGAATAGAAAAAGATTTTCTTTTTGAATGAATGAAAGCGCTCTTAGTTCAGTTCGGTAGAACGCGGGTCTCCAAAACCCGATGTCGTAGGTTCAAATCCTACAGAGCGTGATTCCATCTATTTTATGTCGAAGCAGAGTAAAATAACTTAACAAAATTGAATTGTAACTCCAATTTCAATTTGACCTCCTCTCTGGTCTGGAGGAGGTCAATCAAAAAAAAAAAATGACTCAATCAAAGATCCAACTGATCCCCACGCCTGTATTGCAAATACGCAGTCACGAATAATCCCGCTAAAGTAATAGGAATTAGGCCTAAGACGATTCCAAATAGAAAAACTTCAATCATTTCGATTTGTTCGAGGGGATAAAAAAAGAGGTACGATCTATCCCTAAATAGTACTCTAAATTATCCACGAATCTCAATGACCAAGAAAAGAATTCCTAATTAGTCTGGAAAAGAGTCGTAGAATGCCAGGAATCCCAAAGAAAGATTTTTCTTTTCTGAATTATAATTATTCAGTCAATTCAAATAAGGCGTATCTTGTTCAAGCCAATAAATAGAGCTGGGGTTATAGTTAAAGCAGCCAGTAGAAAACCAAAATAACTAGTTAAAGTAAGCATGAAAGAGTTAAATTCCATTTATTTTTTTTTACTACACTACATATGTTGGTAAAGCATTTACCTAAGTTATGGAAAATTCATAATTCATCAGTTATTTTAGATAATACTAAAAAACAAGATAGAGTAAGATACAGAAGTGTAAAAGAAAGTGGATTCATCAGATGATACATGAGTCCCTAATTCCGAATCAAGAGATTTGTTGTGGAATTTGTCAATTGAGTAAAGTAATAATATTAAGAACTAGATCATCTAACCCCATTGAATGAAAAAAAGAAATTCAATTTTCAGGGAAATTTTTGAATAAGAGATAAATAAACAATTGAATTTGAAAAAAAAAACTTCTTTCTATTTTGGATAATTTCTTTTTCAATAGGACCCTCTTTTTGGAGTGAACGATCGAATATTCCCCTATTCCTTCTTATTTTAACTGATTGTATTCCATATGGAATAAGAGGAGAACAAAAGCATTCCACGACCTGCCAAGGGGCTGTTAAAAAAAAAAAAAAAAGAAAGCTCTTCCTTGAATTTACTTTATTTTTATTCCTTTTTCGAACTCCAACCAAAGTAGATTCGAAGACGAGTCACTTCAATTATCCTTTTAAGTTCTATTCTATCTTCTGTCTTTCCCTATTTCATCTCGTAAAGTTCCGCGCTCGCAGTTTGGTCAAGAAAGTTAGACCTAATCCAACAAACAATACAAGGATGAATTACGAATTATGAAAGGATAGATTTCACATATACTTGTCCTTGTATTGTGTCAGTATGAGAATATCCTTCCTAAATTATTTATCCAAACCTATTGATCATTAACTTAGATTTTCCCAAGATTTTGGCTGCTATTCCGAATTACTCTATTATTCCGAAGCCAATGAAAAGTAAGTAGAACCTACAAAAATGGGGTTTTCTATTGATGCCTTGAATAACATATAGCTTACCTATAGACAAAAAAAAAATAAAAAAGTAATTATGTTTCGGAACCAGGCAAAACCAGATTGCTGTGCCATAGGAAGGATAGCTATACTAATTCGGTATACTCAAAATACACCTTTGGTACAAAATTGACAATCTCACAAGGATGAAATATCAGTAATTTTCTATTTACTGGTCGATCCCATCTTTTACGGAATCAATTCCTTTTTTGAATGTACAAAAATTTTGGGAGTTCAGCATGTCTGGAAGCACGGGAGAACGTTCTTTTGCTGATATTATTACCAGTATTCGATACTGGGTTATTCATAGCATTACTATACCTTCCCTATTCATTGCGGGTTGGTTATTTGTCAGTACGGGTTTAGCTTATGACGTGTTTGGAAGTCCTAGGCCAAACGAGTATTTCACGGAAAGCCGACAAGGAATTCCGTTAATAACCGACCGTTTTGATTCTTTAGAACAACTCGATGAATTTAGTAGATCCTTTTAGGAGGCCCTCAATGACCATAGATCGAACCTATCCTATTTTTACAGTGCGATGGCTGGCTATTCACGGACTAGCTGTACCTACTGTTTTTTTCTTGGGATCAATATCAGCAATGCAGTTCATCCAACGATAAAACAAATTCCAACTATAGAACTATGACACAATCAAACCCGAATGAACAAAATGTTGAATTGAATCGTACCAGTCTATACTGGGGTTTATTACTCATTTTTGTACTTGCTGTTTTATTTTCCAATTACTTCTTCAATTGAGAGAAAGAAAGAGACTAATAAGAATTCTCTTATCCCATTTGGAAGGATACCATCCTTATAACTACCCATGACTGTTTTTGTCTCTAGCATGACCAATTGATAAAATGTGGAGGAAAGTAGGGGAAATGGCCGATACTACTGGAAGAATTCCTCTTTGGCTGATAGGTACTGTAGCTGGTATTGCTGTGATTGGTTTAGTAGGTGTTTTCTTTTATGGTTCATATTCTGGATTGGGTTCATCTCTATAGTAATCGGAGGGACCAGATTGTAAACATGAAAAAGTAGGAGCTTAGCGGGTCCTTACCCCCCTTTATCTGATTAGAGCGGAAAGGACCCGCGGAATTTTTATTTTACTCTTATAACGCGAATTGAATCTATTCGATTCACTCTTATGAAGCAACAAGAAAAAGAGATCACTCGAGGATCCAATATCTTATTCCACGAAGGAAGTATCCTGAAAATCCTTGATTTAGTTTCGAGTAATAAACTAATAAAACCTTAATCAAAACTATTCAACTAGCCTAAAAATAAAAAAACCTTCAATGGAAGAGTTTACTTTTTTTTTGCAAAATTTCTGTAAATTTGAAGTTGAACTTAATTAAACAAGCCAAGCAATTTGCTCACAATCACAAGAAATTTTTCCCCCGCCATATTTTCTTCCCCTCTGTTTGTCCACTACCTCGGCTAAACCTAAGCAAAAGAAAAAGAGGTCCAAGAGACAGACCCGAATAAAGAAGAAATAGTAATCTTTGACGAATTAGGAAGAAAAAGGATTCTTATTTTGATACAAGAAGAATCGGCACAAGAAAAAGGCTTTTTCTTGTGCCGAATAGACGATTAAGAAGACCTGCAATCCCTCCGAAAAAGAAGAAATTTTAATTTGATTGTTCTCGCCTTTGCCTTGGATTCTCTTCTTTTGCATGGGATATAAATAAGGAATTCCAGACATCTCATAAACAAAAAGCAGTCTAAACAAAAAAAGGATTTCCAAAATAGATCATAGATAATTCTAGCAATTGCCAATAAATCGAGGCTTTTTACCAACTTGATGGTAAGAAATCCCGGGACCTAGAAATTCATTTCGTACAATTGAACCTTTTCAAACTGTTTCTTTTTGAGAACCAAAAAAACTTGTGCCAAAATAACGGATGCGAAGAAGAACAAAAGGCCTTGGACACGTAATGGATCCTGAAGCACGATTTCTGCGTCCCCCTGACCAAAACCTCCCACATTAGGATTGCTTGTTAATGGTTGATCAAGCTTGATGGATTCCCCCTCTGAAACAAGAAGTTCTGGTCCGGGAGGTATAATATCAATCACTTGGCGTCCATCTGATGCATCAACTATGGATATTTCATACCCCCCCTTTTCTTTACGTAGTATTTTTCTTACTATACCTGTTGACGTAGCATTATAGACTGTATTGTTACTCTTGCTACCATCAGGATAGATCTGTCCTCTTCCTCGGTTTCCCCCTACATATATGGGATATTTTAAGAAATGAGCATCTTTCTTCGTAGCAGGATCAGGGGAAAGAATGGGAAAGACAATTTCACTATATTTCTTACCGGGAACAGGGCCTATCACAAGAATGTTTTTTTTATCGGGACGATAACTCTGAAAAGCAAGATTTCCTATCTTTTCTTTTAACTCAGGGGAAATACGATCGGGCGGCGCTAATTCGAATCCCTCGGGCAAAATAAGAACAGCACCTACATTCAACCCTCCCTTTTTTCCATTAGCAAGAACTTGTTTCAATTGCATATCATAAGGAATTCGAAGAACTGCTTCAAATACAGTATCGGGAAGCACAGCTTGGGGAACTTCAATATCGACGGGCTTGCTAGCTAAATGGCAATTGGCACATACAATTCGTCCAGTTGCTTCTCGTGGGTTTTCATAACCCTGCTGCGCAAAAATGGGATATGCATTTGAAATAGATGTCCGAGTTATTACGTATATCATGATCGATACAGAAATCGATCGAGTTATCTGTTCCTTTACCCAAGAAAAAGTATTTCTATTTTCCATGTCCAATCGCAGATCCCAGAATTTCTACAATAAATTAGATAGGTAGCTAAGCTAATCTAGTTCCCTATACACGAATCTGTTGTCATTCTACTGCAACAGTTGTACTGCAATGATGAATACCTTAAAGTAGGTATAAATAGAAAGAATTTTGCTAAAATGGAAAAGGGCTTTCTTTCTAAAAAAAGATGCTTGCTAATTTGATTAATATTAATATCGGGAGATCAAATGAATTTATGCTTCACTAATTGAATGATAAATGACTACAAGCGAAGGAGATAGACGATTTAAACAAAAAAAGACCCAAAATTTCAAACATGTATCTAGAATTACTGGAAAACTACAAACAAAAATAGTGAAAATAAGCTCGTTAGGAGCCCATCCAAAATCGTTGTAGACCCAACGAATTACTAGTTCCCAACCACGGGTGGAGTGAAATCCAACAAAAAAATCAGTAACTAAAAGAATAAAAAAAGCTTTTATTGAGTCATTTAAATTATAGAAGAATTCCTGAACCCAAGAATTCAAAATGACAAGTTCCTCTTTACCCAGAAAAAAAGAACCACTTAGAATAGCCAAACAGATTATATTTGTCGAGAAATGCAAAATGGTATGGAGATGATCCTCATTATTTATTTTGACCCATTGTATTATTTCCTTGTGTATTCCTGTAGGAGGTTTTTGTACATGTGTCTTTAGTTTCCCTTTTATCATCTCGTCCAAGAGAGAAAGTTCTTCTAATTCTATGAATCTTTCTAGAATCCTTTTCTCTTGAATATCAGTTAAGAGAGTTTCGGATTGCCTGGTATTCCACCAATTCTTAATCCAAAGTTCCAGACATTTGTTAAATGAGGAAGAGACCCCCCAAGGCAAAAGTACGATAAATACAAGATATAGTAAAGAAGGCAATGCTTTCTTTTTTTTCATTTTTGATCTGTAAATGGAGTTGTTAATGAATATGCTTCATTCGCTGACTCTATTCCATTCCCTGACTCTATATGATGATATTTCTATTTCATGATATTTCTATTTCTTTGAAGCAAAAACTCTATAGGTTTGATACCCTGTATCTATTCTTCTTTTTTGTATATTAGTTATTAGTGGAATTTCAGTGCATTGGGTTCTTTCTTAGATCTAGATGGAATGAAATAGTGAAATAGAATAAAAAAAAAGCCCTTTCGGATGAAAAAGGAAGAATAGTATGCGATATATCTAACTTGGATAAAAAAAAATTAAAAGCAAATTTCTCTTATCCTCGTTTGTTCCTTCCTTTAGATAAATACTTAAAAATCCCCTTACAATAACAAATCCAATTTAGAAGGGACTTCCTCCCTGTGTTGAGAAAACTTTTCTTCTTCCAATTCTTCTTTTCTTCATTCAACTCAGTTCAAAAAAGATACCTCAAAATACTTCAATTGGTACGCGCAAGAAATAGGCCAATTCGGCAGCTTTTTGTTCAATTTCTCGTGGAGTAAAAAATTTATCATCAGTACGAGTCAAGGGAATGATCCCCTGGCCCCGGATTTCCATATAAAGAATACGACGAGGATAAAGACCCTCTTTAACCTGAATTCTAATTGATTGGATATCCCGCATAAGGAATCGAAGGAAGACGCGACGTTTTATTCCAGGGAATCCCCAACGAAAAATGCACACTATTCCCTCTTTTCTATCGAATCGGTCATAACCACTACCTACATTCCACAAAATAGTACACCACAAGTAGGAGCTAATGAATAGGCCTGCGATTCCGTAGAAAGACATCACGACCCCCTGCGGAAAAAAAAGAATTTCTTGAGATGGAAGTATAGATATAATATTCTTACCAAGATAACTGGAAATCCCAACCGATAAGAATCCTAGTGAACCTAGAAAAAGAATACAGGCCCAGAAAAAATTACCCCTTTTTCGAGAACCTTTTAGAAGTTCTACCCATATGTGTTCTGATCGCCAATTCATATTAGATATACTAAATCCAGCAGCGGTCGATTGAAATTGAGAGAATAAGCTAAATAATTTTGACTTTACTTTTTTTGATTCTGAAATCGCCTTCAGCAACTAGTACTCCTGTGAAATAATAGGTTAGATACATTGACTTTCTATTCAAAAAATATTCGTTGATTCAATTAAAATAAATAAAATAAAACTCGCTATACCTGGCTCTGCATATTCATGCATTTATGCTCGTAGCCTATATCCGCATCCATAACCGTTTTTCATTTGTGTGTAGAAAGTGTGTGTGTAGAAAAAGCCACATACCCTACCATATTATATTACTTACACTAAAAAATACTAGACAATCTTATTTTTTTGCACATAAAGAAATAAAGAAGTCATTGCAATTGCCGGAAATACTAAGCCTACTAAAGGCACGAAAATAGAAGGTAAGTTTAAATCCGTCATGGAATAGGTGTCTCAATTCAAATTTACTATTTCTATCTAGTCGAAAAATATCTTAAGATTCTTATGATATAATTAAGTATATCTATTAAATATTGACTATTGTATTGTATTTTTTATTTTTAGTTTGAAAAATATTCTGTAAAAAAAATGAAAGGATAATAAGAAAATTCCAAAAAAGGAGAACTAATTAAAAAGATTTTATTTTGATTTTCCCATCCTCATGCCTTTCTATCTTTCTAATCGAATTTGAAATTGGATTCAAAAGAAAGGCGGTTAGAATTTACTTCCTGCATACATACTTCTCTAGAAGCGCATACAATAATGCGTGGTAAAAGGCGGAAAAATAGTATATTCAATCAAAATCAAAGGGCAAATTATCTTACCTACTATAGATCCCCTACTACCCTCTTAGACTTTAAAAGGCGATATACCACCCAAAGAAAAGGGTATGAAAATGCCGGGTGGAGTTAGCTTTTCGACGAAGACCTGTCCCGTGCAGCGAAGCCCTGTTAGTAAGACCCCCCGCAATAATGGATTATAGAAGAATATTATTCCAAATACTCCTCTGGACGCATTATTAGTAGCATTGCGATTCGAATCTTTTTTATTTATGAATATGAACAGAAAAAATTCATTGTATCGTTGGGGTCGGAGCGGAGGTTTGGTCCAGAAAAATTAGAAACAAAACGTCTACTCTACCGCATTGAAGTCTATAGCGCTGTATTTCCACGAAAGTATAATTCTTACCATCAGGATACGATCCTTTCTTTTGAACTAAACGTCTCTACGATGGGTCCAGGTTCTATGTCCAATCCCAAATCAAGGATTTCTCGCTCTTGATCGGAGTCATAAACTAAAAAAAAAACTACCTTTTTATCCTTTTTCTCATGGTTATAGAAAACTTCCTTATCTAGTTCTAGCATTTTGAAAAAAAAAAAATGCTTCTTTTTTTACACACAGTTCGAGTCACTTGTTGACTCACGATTACGCCTGTTAAAAGTTTCAAACGTCCTCTTTTTTGTGAATTGAAAGAGAGTCCTATAAAAAGGTCTAACTTCCAAACTATGTCTTTTTTCATTCATTCTCCTTTAGTTTTTTTCTCTATCTAGAAGTGGAATAGAATAACCCGGTTGAAGGGTAATGATCATACGTCTGTAATGCATTGTATGGCCCAGAATAGGTCCTATTCTTCTACCTTTTCCAGGTAGTCGATGGCTATTCACAGCTACCACCTTAACACCAAAGAAGAGTTCGACCCAATGCTTTATTTCTGTCTTAGTGAATCCCGATTCGACATTAAAAGTATATTGATTCTTTCCCAATAAACGAAGACTTTTTTCTGTAAATACTGCGTATTTGATTCCATTATCATTATCATATGATAATACTATATTTTATTATTTTATTATTTTATTTGTATTTCTTTATTGTATTATACCTTAATATATATATTCTAGATATATAGAATAGACGAATCTCAATTTGTCAAGTCTCATGATCATATCATGATCTATTTTTATTCGGCTCAATCTTTTTTTTCTAAAAAAGATTGAGCCGAGTTTAATTGCAATCAATAGAAGAATAAAGAAGAATTACTGCATTTCATAACTGATTTTTTTCTCTTTTTATTTCGTTTCTTTTTTATTTATACCTTCTTTATCTTTAGTTTTATCTAGTTAATCAATAGTATCTACCGGCTCGAACTCGAATTTGATCGCCTTCCATACTTCACAAGCTGCGGCTAGTTCAGGACTCCATTTGCAAGCTGCTCGGATAATTTCATTACCTTCGCGAGCAAGATCGCGCCCTTCGTTACGAGCTTGTACACAGGCTTCTAAAGCCACTCGATTAGCTGCTGCACCAGGTGCATTTCCCCAAGGATGTCCTAAAGTTCCTCCACCAAATTGTAATACAGAATCGTCCCCAAAGATTTCGGTCAGAGCTGGCATATGCCAAACATGAATACCACCTGAAGCTACCGTATATAACACCTGGCATGGATACCCAGTCCTGAGTGAAAAAGATACCGCGAGCACGATCTTTTTCAATAAAATCATCGCGCAATAAATCAACAAAACCTAAAGTCATTTCGCGTTCCCCTTCTAACTTACCTACTACTGTACCGGAGTGGATATGATCTCCCCAGACATACGCAATGCTTTAGCTAATACACGGAAATGCATACCATGATTTTTCTGTCTATCAATAACTGCATGCATTGCACGGTGAATGTGAAGAAGTAGGCCATTGTCGCGGCAATAATGAGCCAAAGTAGTATTTGCGGTGAATCCCCCAGTTAAGTAGTCATGCATTACAATAGGAACCCCTAATTCTCTTGCAAATACAGCTCTCTTAATCATTTCTTCACATGTACCCGCAGTCGCATTCAAGTAATGCCCCTTGATTTCACCGGTTTCGGCCTGTGATTTATAAATAGCTTCGGCACAAAAGACAAAACGGTCTCTCCAGCGCATAAATGGTTGTGAGTTTACGTTTTCATCATCTTTGGTAAAATCAAGTCCACCACGTAGACACTCATAACACGCTCTACCATAATTTTTTGCGGATAATCCCAATTTTGGTTTAATAGTACATCCCAATAAAGGACGACCGTACTTGTTCAACTTATCTCTTTCAACTTGGATACCATGAGGCGGGCCTTGGAAAGTTTTTGAATAAGTAGGGGGAATTCGTAGATCCTCCAAACGTAGAGCACGTAGGGCTTTGAAACCAAATACGTTACCTACAATGGAAGTAAACATGTTAGTAACGGAACCCTCTTCAAATAGGTCTAATGGATAAGCTACATAACAGATCCATTGGTTGTCTTCCCCAGCAACAGGCTCGATGTGATAGCATCGTCCTTTGTAACGATCAAGACTGGTAAGTCCATCAGTCCAAACAGTTGTCCATGTACCAGTAGAAGATTCGGCAGCTACTGCAGCCCCTGCTTCTTCGGGCGGAACCCCAGGCTGAGGACTTACTCGGAATGCTGCCAAGATATCAGTATCCTTAGTTTCATACTCTGGGGTGTAGTAAGTCAATTTATAATCTTTAACACCAGCTTGAAATCCAACACCTGCTTTAGTTTCTGTTTGTGGTGACATAAGTCCCTCCCTATAACTCTTGAATTAAGAATTCTCACAATAACAGGGTCTACTCGATGTTAATTAGGCGTAAATGAAACTTTAGCAAAAATCTCGTAAAACAAAAAGGATATTCAATTAATATAATATCAACTCATTAAAGAAAATTGAGGGCATGCTTAGGTTAATGAATATGTTTCATTCATATATAATGCGTACACCCTGTGTATGTTCTATCCTATAGGAATTCCAATATAGGAATTCGATAGGAATTGAGTTGTTGTTATGGTAAGTTAACACGGTTCGTTATTAAACCATGGATTTGATTTACCAAATCCATAATTATTGTATACTCTTTGATAGATATAGCGCAACCCAAATTAATTCCTAATCCTTATTTTACAAGTTCTTAATAGTTCTCTTTTCTTATTTTGAATGCAAATACCTAACTAAATACTAATAAAATTCTTTGTTGACAGCAATCTATGCTTCACAGTAGTATATATTTTGTATATCGAAGTCCTAGATAGGAAAGTAGAGTAGGCACAGATCCTCCACAAAAGGCAAAATGTATATGAAAAAAAAGATTGATTGAACTTTCCAATGGACTCATTCCATGAGTAAACGATTGAATGGGATTCGCTTGGGCAACGAAATCAAGTCCTGGTCCCCTTTTCTCTCTTATTGAATTAACTAATTCATTTCCTTTTTACTTTTGGATTTTTTTTGATTTGATTTGGCATTATTCAACAATAAAAAAAGAAAAATTTCGACAAATTCCTTTTTTTTAATTATGTGATAATTATGAGAACCAATCCTACTACTTCTCCTCCCGGGGTTTCCACAATTGAAGAAAAAAGTACAGGTCGTATCGATCAAATTATTGGACCCGTGCTGGATGTCACTTTTCCCCCAGGCAAGTTACCTTATATTTATAACGCTTTGGTAGTCCAGAGTAGAGACACTGCCGATAAGCAAATTAATGTGACTTGTGAGGTACAACAATTATTAGGAAATAATCGAGTTAGAGCTGTAGCTATGAGTGCTACGGACGGGTTGATGAGAGGAATGGAAGTGATTGACACGGGAGCTCCTCTCAGTGTTCCGGTCGGTGGAGCTACTCTCGGACGAATTTTCAACGTTCTTGGGGAGCCTGTTGACAATTTGGGTCCTGTAGATAGTAGTGCAACGTTCCCTATTCATAGATCTGCGCCTGCCTTTATCGAGTTAGATACGAAATTATCCATCTTTGAAACAGGTATTAAGGTCGTCGATCTTTTAGCTCCTTATCGACGTGGAGGAAAAATAGGACTATTTGGGGGGGCTGGAGTAGGTAAAACAGTACTGATCATGGAATTAATCAATAACATTGCTAAAGCTCATGGGGGCGTATCCGTATTCGGTGGAGTAGGGGAACGGACTCGTGAAGGAAATGATCTTTATATGGAAATGAAGGAATCCGGAGTAATTAATGAAAAAAATATTGAGGAATCAAAGGTAGCTCTAGTCTATGGCCAAATGAATGAACCACCGGGAGCTCGTATGAGAGTTGGTTTAACTGCCCTAACTATGGCGGAATATTTCCGAGATGTTAATAAGCAAGACGTGCTTTTATTTATCGATAATATCTTTCGTTTTGTTCAAGCAGGATCAGAGGTATCCGCTTTATTAGGGAGAATGCCCTCCGCAGTGGGTTATCAACCTACTCTTAGTACAGAAATGGGTTCTTTGCAAGAAAGAATTGCTTCTACTAAAAAGGGATCTATAACTTCGATTCAAGCAGTTTATGTACCTGCAGACGATTTGACCGACCCTGCCCCTGCCACAACATTTGCACATTTGGATGCTACTACCGTACTTTCCAGAGGATTAGCTTCCAAGGGTATTTATCCAGCAGTAGATCCTTTAGATTCAACCTCGACTATGTTACAGCCTCGGATCGTTGGCAACGAACATTATGAAACTGCGCAAAGAGTTAAGGAAACTTTACAACGTTACAAAGAACTTCAGGACATTATCGCAATTCTTGGCTTGGATGAATTATCGGAAGAGGATCGTTTAACTGTAGCAAGAGCAAGAAAAATTGAGCGTTTCTTATCACAACCGTTCTTTGTGGCAGAAGTTTTTACTGGTTCTCCAGGAAAGTATGTTGCTCTTGCGGAAACTATTAGGGGATTTCAACTAATCCTTTCCGGAGAATTAGACGGCCTACCTGAACAGGCTTTTTATTTGGTGGGTAACATCGATGAAGCTAGCACGAAAGCTATAACCTTAGAAGAGGAGAACAAATCGAAGAAATGAAATTAAATCTTTATGTACTGACTCCTAAGCGAATTATTTGGGATTGTGAAGTGAAAGAAATCATTTTATCCACTAATAGTGGCCAAATTGGCGTATTACCAAACCACGCCCCCATTAACACAGCAGTAGATATGGGTCCTTTGAGAATACGCCTCCTCAACGACCAATGGTTAACAGCGATTCTGTGGAGCGGTTTTGCGAGAATAGTTAATAATGAGATCATCATTTTAGGAAATGATGCGGAACTGGGTAGTGATATTGATCCGGAAGAAGCTCAAAAGGCACTTGAAATAGCCGAAGCTAACTTGAGTAAAGCTGAGGGTACGAAAGATTTGGTTGAAGCGAAGCTCGCTCTCAGACGAGCTAGGATACGAATCGAGGCTGTCAATTGGATTCCCCCATCCAATTGAAGACAATCCAGTGGTTTATAGTTGATACAAAGAAAAAGGGAAGAGGGGTAGAAAAAGTTATTAGATAGCGAAGCGAAGTAAGTCCAATGCTATCTAGTAATTTTTCTACCTACTTACCTACTATTGGATTTGAACCAATGACTCCCGCCGTATGAAAGCAATACTCTAACCACTGAGTTAAGTAGGCAATTTATCACCACAAAGGAAGACCCATTACTTCGATCGATTATATATTGAATCCCTTTTCTAAGCAATACCGCTCTGTTATTGGTCTGTTATATACTAAATACTAAACTAAATACTAAACAGATACAGATCAAAGGGGTATCCTCTGGCATTAGAAAATATTCATCTTGACAAGAAATTATCTATATGTTAAGATATCTCTGATAAGGGCTATAGCTCAGTTCGGTAGAGCAACTCGTTTACACGTGCGCCAATGCTTTTCAAAGGAGCTTATTATGCAATGAACATAATCGATCTTATTGCAAAATCAATGTCTTACTTCATAGATTCGAGAGAATAGGAGAACAGTAGCCTGACAAACAGTCGGTTCAGTCCGATTCAGGTGCCAATTCAGGTGCCTAATCAAATAGAACCCTTATGGATTTGCTAGTTGATAAGGTAAATATCCAGCCCACTAAATGCTAGGCGTAATGAGGATAAGGGCCTCCAAAAAACTTCTTTTCGTTCTATGAACTTTAAGGTGTATGAAGTCTCATAGTTAACTCTTGCAGTGGAACGATAGAGACTCCATTTCACTTAGGTTGATTTAATTTAGACCGGAGGCAGACCTAAGTCAAGGTAATCCTCCTTTGAAACACTTTGGTATTGCTCCTAGATAGATCATAATACAAAAAATCAATCAGAGCACAGGGAGCCATCTCATTATCTTTCCGTAAAGAAAAACTATGGTGGACTAACTGATCTTTAAATCAGTTTATGAAAGAGCCCAATGCAAAAAAATGCATGTTGGGTCTTTGAAACAGTTCAAATCATTTCGATAATAATCCGTTTGATCTGTTTTACCGAGAAGGTCTACGGTTCGAATCCGTATAGCCCTAATATGCCCTTTTTTAGATTTTAGGATCTCTATCCTATGTTTTCTTTAGTTTAGTATAGTTTTCATTTTCTCATTAGTATTTGTTTATAGACTGGATAGGCGCCTGCGACATAGAATAGAGATAAAAGCATTACCAAAGGCTCATTCATCGAAAATCAAAATCATACAGACAGGAAAAGAAAAACGAATTTCTATCAAATCAATAGAAGAAAGGATCCTTTCCCTGATTTGAATCCCGTCCTCCTTCAAATAGGATATCTCTAGACTTCCCTATAATAACTGCAATGATTTTATCCATTTTGCGAATTCCTACTTTGTTTTAAGTATATTTATTACTTTGTTTATAGATACATTATGTAAATTGATCAACTTTAAATAGAAAAAATAAAGTAAAGAGTAAATAAGAAAACAGAATATTCTGTCTCATAGTTCTGAAATAGAGTTCTTTATTTTTATTTTATAGTATTACTTCTCATTAATTATACTGCATAGATTAGTCCTACTATCTTAATTAGGTTCTAATTTAGTAGTATTCTCATTTTTATTTAATAGTCTCTTATTATTTTATTATTAAATATTAAATAAAGGATAGAGCTATTCTTTTTTCTAGAGATTCTAGAGAAAGCGAGACAAAGTGAAACGAGAAAGTTTTCTTTATATAAGAATTAGATCTACATACACCATATCTAAATAGAATGGAAATCCAAAAGAAAGGGAGTTGGGATTCCATTGGATGAATCTTTAAAGAAGATGCAGCACAGAGGAAACAAAGGCTAAACTTAAACTAAGCGCTTTTGTTTGAACAAAAAAGATTCTTGTTTCACCGAGGAAAAGAGAGAAGTTCTGGATAAATTGACAATGCTGAATTGAATTGACTAATTTAAGTTCCGCCTATTCCACATTAATGGGAGTACATTATGTTTCTGCTTCACGAATATGATATTTTTTGGACATTTCTAATAATAGCAAGCCTTATTCCTATTTTGGCATTTTCGATTTCAGGACTTTTAGCCCCGGTTAGTGAAGGACCAGAGAAGCTTTCTAGTTATGAATCGGGTATAGAACCCATGGGAGGGGCTTGGGTACAATTCCGAATACGCTATTATATGTTTGCGCTCGTTTTTGTTGTTTTTGATGTGGAAACCGTCTTTCTATACCCTTGGGCAATGAGTTTCGACGTATTGGGTGTATCCGTTTTTATCGAAGCTTTGATTTTCGTGCTTATCTTAGTTGTTGGTTTAGTTTATGCATGGCGAAAAGGAGCCTTGGAATGGTCTTAACTGAATATTTAGACAAAAAAAAAGAAGGAAAAGATTCTATTGAGACAGTTATGAATTTGATTGAGTTTCCCTTACTTGACCAAACAAGTTCCAATTCTGTTATTTCAACTACACCAAATGATCTTTCGAATTGGTCAAGACTCTCCAGTTTATGGCCCCTTCTATACGGTACCAGTTGTTGTTTCATTGAATTTGCTTCATTAATAGGCTCACGATTCGACTTTGATCGTTATGGATTGGTACCAAGATCAAGTCCTAGGCAAGCAGACCTAATTTTAACAGCCGGTACGGTAACAATGAAAATGGCTCCCTCTTTAGTGAGATTATACGAGCAAATGCCTGAACCAAAATACGTCATTGCTATGGGAGCCTGTACTATTACAGGGGGAATGTTCAGTACGGATTCCTATAGTACTGTTCGGGGAGTTGATAAGTTAATTCCTGTGGATGTCTACTTGCCGGGCTGCCCACCTAAACCGGAGGCAGTTATAGATGCCCTAACAAAACTTCGTAAGAAGATATCGCGAGAAATAGTTGAGGATCAAACTCTATCTCAAAATAAAAATAGATGTTTTACTACCAGTCACAAGCTTTATGTTAGGCGCAGTACTCATACAGGAACTTATGAGCAAGAATTGCTCTATCAATCACCATCTACATTAGATATATCTTCTGAAACTTTTTTCAAATCCAAAAGTTCAGTACCTTCCTACAAATTAGTGAATTAGGAGAGGGGCTCTTTTGTGTAGAAAAATAAAAAGCAGGGCAATCTTTCAAACTTGCATCCGAAATGTGAAATATTTATACAAAGAGGGAGAGATGAAGACAATGCAGCAGGGTTGGTTATCTAATTGGCTAGTCAAACATGAGGTGGTTCATAGATCTTTGGGCTTTGATCACCGAGGAATAGAGACTTTACAAATAAAAGCAGGGGATTGGGATTCCATTGCTGTCATTTTATATGTATATGGTTACAATTATTTACGCTCCCAATGTGCTTATGATGTAGCACCCGGTGGATCTTTAGCTAGCGTGTATCATCTTACGAGAATACAATATGGTATAGATAATCCAGAAGAAGTCTGCATAAAAGTCTTTGCCCAAAAGGATAATCCTAGAATTCCGTCTGTCTTCTGGATTTGGAGAAGTGCCGATTTTCAAGAACGCGAATCTTATGATATGGTGGGAATCTCTTATGATAATCATCCGCGCCTTAAACGTATCCTAATGCCTGAAAGTTGGATAGGCTGGCCCTTACGTAAGGATTATATAACCCCCAATTTTTATGAAATACAAGATGCTCATTGAATGATAAGAAATTCATGCTCACTTATACAACACAACTCCAGATTTTATTCAAGTCAAGGAATATTTTTAGGTTCTTTTCCTAGATGAAACGGAATACCTATTTATAATTAATTCCTAATTATACAAAAGCATTCCAGATAGACTGAGCAAAAAAAGGGTTTCATTTGGATTCCCCTATTTTGAAAATCGCATATTAATTTCCTTCATATGAACAGAAAAATAGGATGACTCAAAGAAGTTCTCTACCAGGAACTTTGTACCGCGCACATTACTTAGCACAACTAGGAAAATAAGATAAGATAAAGATAAGCAAGACTAAAAAAATATTCGTCGGAATAGCGGAATACAAAATTAAGAAACGCAAAAAAATAAAGGGGAATCTCACCCCCTTCTTTATCATAAAGAAAAGATATATTTTAAAACTTCTTTAAAAAGAAAAAGAAGTGCCTCTATATTTATATTATAGATTTATCCACTTAGATGAATAAATATTATTAATGAATATGTATCACAATCCATCTCGAGGTATTTGGATCAATACCTATTCGGTGGATCTTTTTTTTTTTTTTCTCTGCCAGGAACCAGATTTGAACTGGTGACACGAGGATTTTCAGTCCTCTGCTCTACCAACTGAGCTATCCTGACCTTTTCTTGTGCATCATCCTAGTAGAGTATTTGTATCTATGTCAATTAAAAGGACTAAAAATTAATTAAAGTATTTCAAATTTTAAATTTGAAAATGGGGGGGGTAGTCCTATGCATTGTGCATGGTTTACTTAAATAAAACTTAAAAATAGAGTGAATAACCAAGATTTCTTGCCGATACTCTAATAAAAAAGAAATCTATTCAATGAATAGGATAAGATCCATTGAGTTCTCTTCGCATTCCTTTGTGAAAGAGTAGAATGAGAAAGCTAATGAATCTTAAACCCATTGCATTGATAAAAAGAAAAAAAAGTGCATTGATAAAAAGAAAAAAAAAAAGAGGATAAATAATAATAATATAGTATAGTTAGGGAATAAAAGAGGATTTGGGGATAGAGGGACTTGAACCCTCACAACTTATAAAGTCGACGGATTTTCCTTTTACTAGAAATTTCATTGTTGTCAGTATTGACATGTAGAATGGGACTCTCTCTTTGTCCTCGTCCGATTAATCCACTTTTTTAAAGATCTCGAAAACTTTGAATTTTAATTGAAGAATTTGATTATTCAATATTCGATTGGAGTGGATTCACAATAATGAAAAAAAAAAATTATGATATGAGTTTTTTATTTCATAATCATTATCATTTCTAATTTCATTTTTAAAAAAGATAAAGAACCTATATTATAATTAGAATATAATATGAGTTCTGTGATTAATCGTTTGCTATGTCAGTATCTATACGTGTTTATTAAATGTATAAGGTATAAAACCCCTCTTTCTCTAATTTAGAACTAGAAGGAATTCCACTAACAACACAACGTAATTAACTCGATTCGTTAGAACAGCTTCCATTGAGTCTCTGCACCTATCCTTTTCCTTTGTATTCTAGTTCGAGAACCCCTTGTTT
Organism: Triticum urartu; assembly: GCF_056163025.1. Classification (NCBI taxonomy): domain Eukaryota; kingdom Viridiplantae; phylum Streptophyta; class Magnoliopsida; order Poales; family Poaceae; genus Triticum; species Triticum urartu. The sequence goes on along the minus strand of NW_028259461.1, from coordinate 12,465,012 downwards.
TCTCAAAACACGGATTTGGCTCAGGATTGCCCTTTTTTAATTCCAGGGTTTCTCTGAATTTGGAAGTTACCACTTAGCAGGTTTCCATACCAAGGCTCAATACAATCAAGTCCGTAGCGTCTACCGATTTCGCCATATCCCCATTTCCCTCTTCTTTGAGACCAGGATTCCTTGTGTAATTTCATCCATCTCTTAGTTTTTTTTTTGAATCATTGAGTTCATCACTCAACGTAGTCTAGCAGTTCAGTTCGACTCTATTTGAGAGACCTCGCTTGCTTATTGCAATTCAGAATTGAATTGATTCTATCCTTGATGTATTTGCAATTCAATCCGAATCAATATATCCAAAAGTTTTTATCTCCCCCACCTCCCGTCTTACTTTTTTATAGTATTCAAAATTATACTATAACGCTTGATATTTATTCTTTTTTTCTAATCAGAATTAGCAATTTTATTTACTCTGACTCTATGTTCCCCTTAGTGAAATATTAATCCTCAAATTATTAACAAATAATAAAGTCTATAATGATCGAATGAAAATACCAATAAATTCTATAATTTTATTTTTTAATATCCTATAGTTAAGCATATCAAGCTAACTTTATCTTTAAGAAGTTTTAGTATTTTTTTATTTTTATAAGTATAACTTCAAATTTAGAACTAGTTAATAGCTAAGATTAATAACTAATATCTGAGATTTTACGGATTTCCTATACTATACCTATTTCTATTTGTTACACTATTTCCGTTATGTAAGCCCACTTAGCTCAGAGGTTAGAGCATCGCATTTGTAATGCGAGGGTCATCGGTTCAAATCCGATAGTCGGCTTTTTTTTCTCTATCGATGTTCTACGAACAAGAATCTCTTTTTTTCCGAATTAAATGGAGAATCCAGGATCTTTTATGTTTTTTACCTTACAATTTTGCTAGATACAAAACAATAAAATAAATAATATATATACAAAAAAAAAAGATTTTGATGAAATTCCATTTTTTGGGGTACTTTAGTTGATTTTACTCTGTTTATCCTGTAGTTTAATTCAGTTTTAATTTCGATGTATTCTGTAATGTAAATACAATGAAATTAATTGTGTAAAATGAAATTTCAATAAAATAAAAAAAGGAGTCTTCATGTCCCGTTATCGAGGACCTCGTTTAAAAAAAATACGCCGTCTGGGAGCTTTACCAGGACTCACTAGAAAAACACCTAAATCCGGAAGTAATCTTAAAAAAAAATTCAATTCTGGGAAAAAGGAGCAATATCGTATTCGTCTTCAAGAAAAACAGAAATTGCGTTTTCATTATGGTCTGACAGAACGACAATTACTTAGATATGTACATATCGCTGGAAAAGCAAAAAGGTCAACAGGCCAGGTTTTACTACAATTACTTGAAATGCGTTTGGATAATATCCTTTTTCGATTGGGTATGGCTTCAACCATTCCTGGGGCCCGCCAATTAGTCAACCATAGACATATTTTAGTTAATGGTCGTATAGTCAATATACCAAGTTTTCGTTGCAAACCCCGAGATATTATTACTACGAAAGATAACCAAAGATCAAAAGGTCTGGTTCAAAATTATATTGCTTCATCGGACCCGGGGAAATTGCCAAAGCATTTGGCGATTGACACGTTGGAATATAAAGGACTAGTAAATAAAATCCTAGATAGGAAGTGGGTCGGTCTCAAAATAAATGAGTTGTTAGTTGTAGAATATTACTCTCGTCAGACTTGAACTTAACGAAAAAAGGAAAGGTTCATAGAATTTTCTTCCCCTTCCCCTTTCCCCGAACTAAATCGCCCTAAGACCATTACCATTAATTTGTATTTTCCCATCAACTAGCTAAAATTGATTAACCCTAGGATTAGGATCCTTTTTTCTTTTTTCCTCTATGTGTATTTTACATACCACAGTAATTTGCTATAGAGAATTTCTAATTTCTATTAAATCAAAATAAGATAATATAAGATATTATATTATTGCTGGAAAAAATTGTTATTTGATTTGATACATTGTGATCCTTAACGTTGATGAATTAAGAAAAACGGAAAGAGAGGGATTCGAACCCTCGGTAAACAAAAGTCTACATAGCAGTTCCAATGCTACGCCTTGAACCGCTCGGCCATCTCTCCTACATAACTTATTATGGAAAATAAACTGAGTGAATAGCGAGTTTTCTTATTCCTGCAGTACAGGTACAACCGCAACCACTCGGGGGTTCCATAGTTCTATTGGAAAAATTCCTTTTGATCTAAGTGGAAGGATACAGGATTTTTTACTAGAAATTGCGCTCGCTATAAAATAAAAGTTTTAATTTGGGTTTTCCCGCAACTAAAGAAAAAGAAAATGGAAGAATTCTTCTTATTGCATAATAAAATAAAGAAACCTTAGAATTCCGTTTGCATAAGATACGCTACACCATACTATCGAAATCAAAAATAGGGTATGAGACAATTAATAACTTTGAAAACACGAAATAGTTGATAACATAAGTTGTTGTTCAGAAATAGGAAAGTGGAATGAAATCCAGTCTTAGTCAAATATTTCATATCTCTTCGTGTCCAAGCAGAAGGAAAAGGATACAATTTGAGCTGAGCGGAAAATCCATATCTCTCTTATCCATTTAAAGCATATGGATTTAGAGTAGAGCATATGGATCAATCTATTTATAATTATAAGAATCGAATGTGTTTGTTTTTATGTTATTTTGTGAAGGAATGAAAACAATTCTATATAGAATGGGTTGGGAATTATGCCTAGATCCCGTGGAAATGGAAATTTCATTGATAAGACCTCCTCAATTGTAGCCAATATTTTATTGCGAATAATTCCGACAACCTCAGGAGAAAAAAAGGCATTTACTTATTATAGAGATGGTGCGATTTGACTCTTTTTTTTGCTTTTTTTTAGCCCTACCTATACCTCAGTCTTACGAAAAAGAGAGGGGGGTTGGCATAGAGAGAACCAAATTTGTAAAGCAAACAAACCCACGCTTCGGGAAGGTGAGGCGAACTAACAATTCCTTCCGTCGTGTATCCTCGATTGATGCGGCTTCAGATACTTCAATTGTAGATTTGAGTATTGAGCGAAAGGTTACACCTACAGGATATGGTATGGTATGGATTACAGGCCAATCCTACTCTATTAGTATCCGTAGGCAGCATAGGGGAGAAAAGCACTACACCTAGAAATAGGAATCAACAAGAGAAAAACTTTGTTAGAAATTACCCCTTTCCTGATCGGTATCAGGGCTGGGAAGAATGGTTGGGATAACAAACAACCATCAGGTTTGTACTTTGGATACCCCTATAACCATCAAAGATCGTTGAAGTAGCTAATTCCTCTAAATAGGAGGCGTTGAGAACAAAGAAATTATTGGAGCTATCGTTTTCCTCTAGCATTAATAGAATTCATTGGTGTTAAGAAAAACCTCTTGTGGGAAGGTTGGCTAGAGATTTCTTGGAAAAATACCAGCCCCTTTCGGTTCATAATGAGACGGGACTAATTCTATTTTGATTCTATAGATTATTTCGCTTAGTACTATTATGTACAGAAGGGAGGAGCCGTATGAGATGAAAACCTCATGTACGGTTTTGGAACGGAGATTTTTTGAATAGAATGAACGACCGTAACGGATGTTGGCTCAATCCGAAGGAAATTATGCGGAAGCTTTGCAAAATTATTATGAAGCTACGCGACTAGAAATCGATCCCTATGATCGAAGTTATATACTCTATAACATAGGCCTTATACACACAAGCAATGGAGAGCATACAAAGGCTTTGGAATATTATTTCCGGGCACTAGAACGAAACCCCTTCTTACCGCAAGCTTTTAATAATATGGCCGTGATCTGTCATTACGTGCGACTATCTCCACTATAGAAAGAAAAAAAAAAAAGAGAGGATCAAATTTTCTAGTAAATACTAGAAAAAAAGGGCTTTCTACATAGGGATCGTAAAAACAACGATTTTTCCCTATCAGCTGTAGGAAGGAAGGACACTTCACGAGAATCAAAAAACGAAGAAAGTATGGCCTATACTACTACTCTATGGATAAAGTTTCTCAAATTGATAGAGAAAGCACCGTAAAGATCAATTAGTGAGCGACTGGGTCGATACAACTAAAAAAAACTGCTTACTTATCCCATGATATGGGGCAAAATTTAGGAATCCGCTTATGTAATAGAGCCGATCCACTAAGGGATTAAGCAGCGGTGTAGTATCAGATCCCAAAGATAGTAAGTTCTTTTTTCTTTCTTATGGAAAAAAGTCTTTTTCAAGGATTCTATAGAGATTTCATATATGAAACCGGGATAGTTACCTCTCAGAAAATTTGAACGAAGGCTCTATATCTATCTATGCTTCATTCTTCTGAAGGTGGGAAAAAAGATCAAACTGATTATTGATAAAAATTAGGGTTTGAAACTTAGGTAATTAATTTCTTCTGCTTAACCCAAGAACAAATTGGATCGATTTTTGATAAATCGAATTCAGTTAAGATAGGGGAAATTCAGATAGCAATTTCTGAGCCGTATGAGGTAGGAAACTCTCAAGTACGGTTCTAAGGGAAGGAACTTCCTATTCCGACCGAGGAGAACAGGCCATTCTACAGGGTGATTCGGAAATTGCGGAAGCTTGGTTTGATCAAGCTGCTGAATATTGGAAACAAGCTATAGCGCTTACTCCGGGAAATTATATTGAAGCACAGAACTGGTTGAAGATTACGAAGCGCTTTGAATTTGAATAAGACCATGCTCCTTCTTTTTCATAAAATGGGTGGTTTGGTTGTTGATCCATTAATCAAATAAATTAGGTCGTAAGATCGAATCAAGAATTTCATTATATCCATTTCTTATACCTTCTATTTTATATGATATTTCATAAGAATAAACCATAGGGATAGGGTCTAGAATAGAAGTAATAAAGTGAATAAAAAGAGGGGGCAATCTAAATATTGCTAATATATTAGGACCATCTTATTAATAATTCTAATGAGTTATCTTGGAATTTAGAATCAAATAAAAAACCCTATATTATGCTCAAGGAAAGTAGATATAGATAGGAGCTTATGCCCTCAAAAAAAATACACTAGTTTCTTAAATTAAAAATAAAAAAGATTTTTTTCTTACGTCGAGAAATATTTGTTTTTCAAGATAAACAATGTCCGTTAGGCACCTAATCTTTATGTCATAATAGACCCGAACACTTGCCTCGGATTGACTTCAATATATAATTGCTCCAGTGAATAACTAAAAAAAAAATAGAAGGATGGTAGATAGTAAAGAAAAGAACTAATCACAATATCTATCTTTCAAAATCTATCTTTCAAAATCTATCTTTCAAAATATATATCTTTCAAAGATTCACTAAAAAGACAGTTGGCGGGTCTCTTTGTATGTCTTGTCCGGAAAGAGGAGGACTTAATGATTATTCGTTCGCCGGAACCAGAAGTAAAAATTGTTGTGGATAGGGATCCTGTAAAAACATCTTTTGAGGAATGGGCCAGACCCGGCCATTTCTCAAGAACACTAGCTAAGGGCCCTGATACTACCACTTGGATCTGGAACCTACATGCTGATGCTCACGATTTCGATAGTCATACTGGTGATTTGGAGGAGATTTCTCGAAAAGTCTTTAGTGCTCATTTCGGGCAACTTTCCATTATCTTTCTTTGGTTGAGTGGCATGTACTTTCATGGCGCCCGTTTTTCCAATTATGAAGCATGGCTAAGTGATCCTACTCACATTGGACCCAGTGCTCAGGTAGTTTGGCCTATAGTAGGGCAAGAAATATTGAATGGTGATGTAGGCGGGGGTTTCCGAGGAATCCAAATAACCTCTGGTTTTTTTCAGCTTTGGCGAGCATCTGGAATAACTAGTGAATTACAACTCTATTGTACTGCAATTGGTGCATTGATTTTTGCAGCGTTAATGCTTTTTGCTGGTTGGTTCCATTATCACAAAGCCGCTCCCAAATTGGCCTGGTTCCAAGATGTAGAATCCATGTTGAATCACCACTTAGCGGGATTATTAGGACTTGGGTCTCTTTCTTGGGCGGGGCACCAAATTCATGTATCTTTACCAATTAACCAATTTCTTGACGCTGGGGTGGATCCTAAAGAGATACCACTTCCTCATGAATTTATCTTGAATCGGGACCTTTTGGCTCAACTTTATCCTAGTTTTGCCGAAGGAGCAACCCCTTTTTTCACTTTAAATTGGTCCAAATACGCAGAATTTCTGACTTTTCGCGGAGGACTAGATCCAGTAACCGGTGGTCTCTGGCTGACCGATATTGCGCACCATCATTTAGCTATTGCTATTCTTTTCCTAATCGCAGGTCATATGTATAGGACCAATTGGGGTATTGGCCATGGACTTAAAGATATTTTGGAGGCTCACAAGGGCCCATTTACAGGACAAGGCCATAAGGGTCTTTATGAAATCTTAACAACGTCATGGCATGCTCAATTATCTCTTAACCTAGCTATGCTAGGCTCTACAACCATTGTTGTAGCTCATCATATGTATTCTATGCCTCCCTATCCATACCTAGCTACTGACTATGGTACACAACTTTCCTTGTTCACACACCACATGTGGATTGGCGGATTTCTAATAGTCGGTGCTGCTGCACATGCAGCAATTTTTATGGTAAGAGACTATGATCCAACTACTCGATACAACGATCTATTAGATCGCGTCCTTAGACACCGCGATGCAATCATATCCCACCTTAACTGGGTATGTATATTTCTAGGTTTTCACAGTTTTGGCTTGTACATTCATAATGATACCATGAGTGCTTTAGGCCGTCCACAAGATATGTTTTCGGATACTGCCATACAATTACAACCTATCTTTGCTCAATGGGTACAAAATATCCATGCTACTGCGCCTGGCGTAACAGCTCCTGGTGCAACAACAAGTACTAGCTTAACGTGGGGAGGCGGCGAGTTAGTAGCAGTAGGTGGCAAAGTGGCTTTGTTACCTATTCCATTAGGAACCGCAGATTTTTTAGTCCATCACATTCATGCATTTACCATACATGTGACTGTATTAATACTTTTGAAAGGTGTTTTATTTGCTCGGAGTTCCCGTTTGATACCCGATAAAGCAAATCTAGGTTTTCGCTTTCCTTGCGATGGGCCTGGCCGAGGGGGAACATGTCAAGTATCCGCCTGGGATCATGTTTTCTTAGGTTTATTCTGGATGTACAATGCAATTTCGGTAGTCATTTTCCATTTCAGTTGGAAAATGCAGTCGGATGTTTGGGGTACTATAAGTGATCAAGGGGTGGTAACTCATATTACAGGGGGAAACTTTGCACAGAGTTCCATTACGATTAATGGGTGGCTTCGAGATTTCTTGTGGGCACAGGCATCGCAAGTCATTCAGTCTTATGGTTCTTCATTATCTGCATATGGTCTTTTTTTCTTAGGTGCTCATTTTGTCTGGGCCTTCAGTTTAATGTTTTTATTCAGCGGCCGTGGTTATTGGCAAGAACTCATTGAATCTATCGTTTGGGCTCATAACAAATTAAAAGTTGCTCCTGCTACTCAGCCTAGAGCCTTGAGCATTATACAAGGACGCGCTGTAGGAGTAACCCATTACCTTCTGGGTGGAATTGCCACGACATGGGCATTCTTCTTAGCGAGAATTATTGCAGTAGGATAGTGGCTAGGAGGATTTGAAAGGCATTATGGAATTAAGATTTCCCAGGTTTAGCCAAGGCTTAGCTCAGGACCCCACTACTCGTCGTATTTGGTTTGGTATTGCTACCGCACATGATTTCGAAAGTCATGATGATATTACTGAAGAACGTCTTTATCAGAACATTTTTGCTTCTCACTTTGGGCAATTAGCAATAATCTTTCTATGGACGTCCGGAAATCTGTTTCATGTAGCTTGGCAAGGAAATTTTGAATCATGGATACAGGATCCTTTACACGTAAGACCTATTGCTCATGCGATTTGGGATCCTCATTTTGGTCAACCCGCTGTGGAAGCCTTTACTCGAGGAGGTGCTGCTGGTCCAGTGAATATTGCTTATTCTGGAGTTTATCAGTGGTGGTATACAATAGGATTACGCACCAATGAGGATCTTTATACTGGAGCTCTTTTTCTATTATTTCTTTCTACGCTGTCCTTAATAGCGGGTTGGTTACATCTACAACCCAAATGGAAACCAAGCCTTTCGTGGTTCAAAAACGCGGAATCTCGTCTCAATCATCATTTGTCAGGACTTTTCGGGGTAAGTTCTTTGGCTTGGACAGGACATTTAGTTCATGTTGCTATTCCCGCATCCAGGGGGGAGTACGTTCGATGGAATAATTTCTTAGATGTATTACCCTATCCCCAGGGGTTGGGACCCCTTTTGACGGGTCAATGGAATCTTTATGCCCAAAACCCTGATTCGAGTAATCATTTATTTGGTACCGCTCAAGGAGCGGGAACTGCCATTCTAACTCTTCTTGGGGGATTCCATCCACAAACACAAAGTTTGTGGCTGACCGATATGGCTCACCATCATTTAGCTATTGCATTTATTTTTCTCATTGCCGGTCACATGTATCGAACTAACTTCGGAATTGGGCACAGTATTAAAGATCTTTTAGAAGCGCATACTCCTCCGGGGGGTCGATTAGGGCGTGGGCATAAGGGCCTTTATGACACAATCAACAATTCGATTCATTTTCAGTTAGGTCTTGCTCTAGCTTCTTTAGGGGTTATTACTTCCTTAGTAGCTCAACATATGTACTCTTTACCTCCTTATGCATTCATAGCACAAGACTTTACTACTCAAGCTGCTTTATATACTCATCACCAATATATTGCAGGGTTCATCATGACAGGGGCTTTTGCTCATGGAGCTATTTTTTTCATTAGGGATTACAATCCGGAACAGAATGAGGATAATGTATTGGCAAGAATGTTAGACCATAAAGAAGCTATCATATCTCATTTAAGTTGGGCTAGCCTCTTTCTAGGATTCCATACCTTGGGCCTTTATGTTCATAACGACGTCATGCTTGCTTTTGGTACTCCAGAAAAGCAAATCTTGATCGAACCTATATTTGCCCAATGGATACAATCTGCTCATGGCAAGACGACATATGGGTTCGATATACTCTTATCTTCAACGAATGGCCCCGCTTTCAATGCGGGTCGAAGCCTATGGTTGCCCGGATGGTTGAATGCTGTTAATGAGAATAGTAATTCGCTTTTCTTAACAATAGGACCTGGGGATTTCTTGGTTCATCATGCTATTGCTCTAGGTTTGCATACAACTACATTGATTTTAGTAAAGGGCGCTTTAGATGCACGCGGTTCCAAATTAATGCCAGATAAAAAGGATTTTGGATATAGTTTTCCTTGTGACGGCCCAGGGCGCGCGCGGTACTTGTGATATTTCTGCTTGGGACGCATTTTATTTGGCAGTTTTCTGGATGTTAAATACCATTGGGTGGGTTACTTTTTATTGGCATTGGAAACATATCACATTATGGCAGGGCAACGTTTCACAATTTAATGAATCCTCCACTTATTTGATGGGATGGTTAAGAGATTACCTATGGTTAAACTCTTCACAACTTATCAATGGATATAATCCTTTTGGGATGAATAGTTTATCGGTATGGGCGTGGATGTTCTTATTTGGACATCTTGTTTGGGCTACTGGATTTATGTTCTTAATTTCCTGGCGGGGGTATTGGCAGGAATTAATTGAGACTTTAGCATGGGCTCATGAACGCACACCTTTAGCTAATTTAATTCGCTGGAGAGATAAGCCCGTGGCTCTTTCCATTGTGCAAGCAAGATTGGTTGGATTAGCTCACTTTTCCGTGGGTTATATATTCACTTATGCAGCTTTCTTGATTGCCTCAACATCAGGCAAGTTTGGTTAATTTAGTTTGTTTTTTTGTACTGTATCAGCACCTAGTTCATTACTCTTGATAGAGAGGGAGGATCTGCCTTTTTAGATTTCTTTTTCTATTTATTTTTCCATCTAGGATTAGAACCGTATACTTGGTAATAATAGCAACGACACATTATGGCAAAAAAAAGTTTGATTCAGAGGGAGAAGAAGCGGCAGAAATTAGAACAGAAATATCATTTGATTCGTCAATCTTTAAAAAAAAAGATAAGAAGCAAAGTTTCTCCCTTGAGTTTGAGTGAAAAAACGAAAATGCGAGAAAAATTGCAATCCCTACCGCGTAATAGTGCACCTACACGCCTTCATCGACGTTGTTTTTTGACCGGAAGACCTAGAGCTAACTATCGACATTTTGGGCTATCCGGACACGTACTTCGAGAAATGGTTTATGAATGTTTGTTACCGGGTGCAACAAGATCCAGTTGGTAAGGATAAAATACCCTTTCGTATTTGTATGGATTTCTGGAATTGATAATCATAGAGGAGCCCTCTTTACCATTCTGTATAAATGGACTATTCTATTTGTATAGATATTGGTAGAGGGGCGTATCCAACCCTCTTTTATCCACTAGTTACCCCTCTTTAGTTTAAGAGTATAGAGCAGTTTGGTAGCTCATAAGGCTCATAACCTTGGGGTTGCGGGTTCGATTCCCACTACCGCCTCCATACTCCTTCTTTATGATATATGCATGATATAATATATACATCATGCATTTGTATCTGGATTTTTTGATTTCCTAAAAGAGTTTTGGTCTAACAGTTTTTTCTCGGAAGAAGCAAAAAAATAAAAGAAAGAATAAAATATGAAAGAAAAGCGTCCATTGTCTAATGGATAGGACAGAGGTCTTCTAAACCTTTGGTATAGGTTCAAATCCTATTGGACGCAATCTTATTTCTATCTATTCTTTAAATAACTATACTAAACTAAAAACAAAGAAAACTTTTTTGCATGATTCAAATGAAAAAGCTTTCTCAACGATTCCTATTCTACTAACAAGAGTAGACATGCAAAATTTATTTGTTACTGAAGAGAAAACCGTTCCAGCTGTTCCTGAATAGCTTCCTTCAAAAGGATTTCCGCTTGCTCGGTGAATGTCTTGCTAGAAGATATAATTTCTTGGAATTGAGGTTTAGTATCTTTTAGATGTTTACGTAACTCATCCAGAAATTTATTTACCTGTTCAATTTCTAACGAATCAAGATATCCTCTTGTTCCGGTATAAATAGTAGCTATCTGCTCTTCCACTGGGAGAGGATTTGCCTGGGATTGTTTAAGCAATTCCCTTAATCGTCGACCCCTTGCCAATTGATTCTGACTTGTTTTATCGAGAGCAGAGGCGAATTGTGCAAAGGCTTGTAACTCTGCGAATTGCGCTAGTTCCAATTTTGATTTGCCAGCTACTTGTTTCATGGCTTTAATTTGAGCCGCGGATCCTACTCTGGAAACAGAAATACCCACATTAATAGCGGGTCGAATTCCGGCATTGAATAGATCCGCAGATAAGAATATTTGTCCATCTGTAATGGAGATTACATTAGTAGGAATATAGGCGGAAACGTCTCCAGATTGAGTCTCAACTATTGGTAAAGCGGTCATACTTCCTTCGCCTAAAAGAGAATTTAATTTAGCGGCTCTTTCTAAAAGGCGTGAATGCAAATAAAAAACATCCCCTG